>NW_027675868.1:1925000-2144932 GCF_046562875.1 Panthera onca
CCCCGGAGACAGGCACCTCCCTGGGAAGGCAGGGCATCGTCCATGTCCCAGGTGTAGAAGGGGCATCAGGGCACAGCCAGAGGGGCCCGTGCCTCCCTAGCCTACGGTCTTCCTCTGTCCTCTGCCACCAGTAGGCCACAAGCTGTGCCTCTACACCCACCCAGCCTCAACCCTGCAGAGGGACAGAGGAATGTGACCCAAGTCTGAAACGTTACATGAAGAGACCAAACATGCTAAACTAAATTCAGTAAGTCCTTGGTGTGTGAGCCTAATTTTTTCCAGAAACACACTTGGAATCCACAGCACTCATAGATCAAGGTGAATTTCAAGAACCATCGGCTCAGTTGTGATCATGGAACGTTCATTGCCACCTACGACTCGTATGGCAAGACATCGCTCGTTTATCAAGCTAAAATTTATGACAAGTGTTTGCTCGTCTTGCTGAAGACTCACAGCACAAGTCACTTGCAATCCAAGGTTTTACCGGAAGTAAATTATTTCTTCAGACAGAGCTCACTGGGCTGGGCTGAAGGTTCCCCCCACTTGCTACATGGCAAATGGGGGACCCCCGAGGACACTGGAGCAGCCGCTTGCAAAAACAGAGCAACCACATGGTGTGTGCACATCTGAGTGAGGTGTGAGACAGTCTGAGACCCAACGCCCACACACCGGCCAGGAGCAGGGCCAGCGGGGACCCCCTCACCGGGAGGGCACAGGCTGGTGGGCATCTGTCCCGGCACGCATGGCTACGCTCGTGTCCCTGGTAACAGTGGAGACAGGGGGCACGGGAGGGGTTGTAGGGTACTTCTCCCCTCTGCCTACTGGGACTTGAGCTTTCTTGGTGCACAATGCACTCTCCCAACTGGAATAGAAAAAGGGAAGAAAGAAACTCATTGAAATCTACATGTGTAGGAGGAATATGTTCATTTGGCTTTTAGGTTATAGTTAAATTGTAGTAACTTGTAGTAATGTGTGTCTCCCCAGAGTTCCTAGATTGGAGCCCTAATCCCAAATGTCACTGTGTTTGAAGGTAGAGCCTTCAAGGAGGTAATCAATGTTAGATGAGGTCATGAGGGTGGGGTTCTAATCCAACAAGACCGTCCCAAGAGCACAAGCACCAAGCACAGAGCATGGGCTCTGGGAGGACACCGGGAGCTGATGGGAAGCCACAAGCCAGGAAGGGACTTTCACAGAGACCTACTCTGCAGGCACCTTGACCTTGGACTTCCAGCCTCCAAAACCTTGAGATACAGATTCCCTTTGTCTGAGTGTCCCATCTGTGGTTTGGTTCTGGCATTCAGAACCGAGACAACGGGCTTTCCTGAAACTTTCTTCTACTCTGTTCTCAAATGAGTTAGAAGCTTCCTTTGGTGCTTGGTATTCGCCATCACCCTGAAGGAGCACCCCACCTCAAGGTGGAGCCCCCAAATACATTTGTTAGTTTTGCGGCAGAAACGCCACCTGCTCTAGACGGAAGAGAGGCAGGGGACAGAACAGGAAGACAGAATGGTGGACCCAGAGGCTGGGGGTTTGGCATTTTGACTGCAAATGAACAATCAATGAGCTTGCTAAGTACATGCACGTAACAGCCAATCAGCACCAAACCTTTCTGGAAGAAATGTCTACACCCTTCTGCAGAGTGGAGGGGCTGAATGGGGACCAAGGTTAGGGACTTCCTGCACGTGTAGGCTATAAGTCATGGAAAGAAAGCTAGATTTATACACACACGCACACACACACACACACACACACACACATATATGTACATATATTTGGATATATATATGTTATACATATATATATATAGACACACACACACACATATATATATATATACTTATATATGTATATATATAATATTATATGTATATGTATTTATTATATATATTATATATAATATTATATTTATATATTTATTATATATATAATATACATTAATAAGAGACCTTAAAACCCCAAAACAACAATTTCATCTTTTGTATCTGAGCAACCAGGAAGCTGAGTGTGCATGCGGGTGCCCACGTGTGTACGTGCACACGCACACACGCGCACGCACACACACACCCACACACACACACACTATCTAACTTGTTATTGTGAAACAACAAGTCCCACCAGGGCTCCAGGTGGAGGAGGAGGGGTTGCTCGGTCACATTTGTAAGGAAGCAGCTGTCGTTTTCACCGGGCTGTGGTTTCCCCAGACTGTGGGCACTGTGCCCACCCACCCCAGTCTCCAGCTCAGTGCCAACAAGGAGACTGCAGGGCGCGTTCCGATTTCCAACCTGCAAAGGCCAACACCAGTGAGGGAGAGGAGGAGAAGTGGGGTCAGACCCCGAGGGAGAAGAAAACTAGGCATCTGGGAGGTAAATGGATCAGGATAAGCTTCACCTCTGAGAACTTTACACCAAGAGCAGTTACTGGGAATAAGAGAAAAGAGCTTCCCAGAGAATTCCAGCAGGGCCAGAAGCAGCCATGTGCTAAAGTAAGTTTGTCCTCAGGGGTCACCGGGCCTGGCTGCTGGGGAGATGGGGAGGGATGCGCGGGGAGCTCAAATGGAAAGAGAGGGCGCTTTCTGTCTTCTCACTATCTTTAGTTAGTTTGCAAAGAATGTATCGATACCACACTTTTCACAGCACAGGTTTGAAGGAGTCAATGTTACTGCTGCATCACACAGCCATGGTTGGGGTCCTGTCTCCTCTGCTTCTGTTCAACTCAGGGCAAGCATCTGGGCCTCTGTGAGCCTGAGTCTCAGCTGTCAAACAGGCACAATAATGACACATCACTGGCCTCCTAGGGCTGCTTTGAAGATGAAAGGGACAGTGCCCATTATGGCCACTATAGCACATGGCCTCATAGGCTGGGAGTGCTAATCGGGTGTTAGCCCTTGGTACTGACACCCTTTGCATGGATTTCCTTGCCTCTTATGTTAGCTTTGGCTTCAAGTTTGCTAAACGGTGTCTCTTTGCTCTGGGGAAGTGTTTGGTCTGACCCAAGCAAAAAACAAACAGCTCTCTGTCACCTAGACTGTCAGGGGACATGTCACTGTCTCCCAGAGCTGCATCCTGCCAGCCCTGCCATGCACTTCTCCAGGGTCCCCGGCACACGGGCCTCCCACGAGGCCAGCTGTCGTCACACACTGTAGAACATTCACTCAGCTCTCAGAAAGGCCTCCTGAGTGGGCTTCTCGGCAAGGGCTCCACTCTGTAAATTCCGGAGCAGATGGAGAGAGCCCTCGTCCTTCAGCCAAGGGTTGGAGGCCATGGAGGCAAACTCATCTGATGGTGTGACTCAGAGACTCGCTCATCCACAAGCACTCTGGGTGCAGAAGCAGTCTCTTGGCTGCTTCCAGCCCTGGGCCCATCTGCTACTCCCTGGCCAGGTTCCCGACCGTGAGGGTGGAGGTGCCAAGCCAAGGGCAGCAAGCGTCCCCAGCCAACCCAAAGCCCTCTTCCCCCTAACTTTCTCTGTGGTGACCACAATGCGGTAAGCAGGTGCACCTCTCCTTATGCCTCATCACACGTCTGGACTTCCAGGAGAACCTCTCTTGCAAGGAAGAAAGATCAAGGGCTGGGTCTAGTGGTCACCAAGAGAGCATCCGAGCACCTACAGCTGTAAAATACTGAGCTTGATTCCACTAAGTTGTCTGTACCTTTGCCAGATGTGAATGGACTGTTGCCTGGACAATCGTTTCCTTTGTAAGAAGGGGAGAGCCTTCTGGAATCCTGGAATTCAATCTCTACAAGGAGCCTCAGACCTGGAGAAGGTCCAGTCTCTAAGTTGGCAAAAGACATCATTCGGGACCCCGGGCAGTCACAGGGTTTCCTGCAGCAACACTGTTTTACATTTTCCATCTGGCGGCCCAGCAAGTAAAGGGATGAAGGGGAAAATTCTGGAGCAGACATCTGAGGCACATGCTCTCTCTCTCTCTCTCTCTCTCTCTCTCTCTCTCTCTCTCTCTCTCTTTCTCTGACAGATATATATATCCATATTATCTCTCTCTGTCTCTCTCACTTCCCACCATGTGCCCATGTGACAGGCAAGTGCCTCATGCTCCTGCTGAAGTTGAATGGGAGCACGTGTCTAGAGGGCAGGAAGCATAACTCAGCATTAGCTCCAGGAAGGATTGCATTTTATAAAAATTCCACCTTCCTTGTCTTTCACCAGCTTCTTAGAATGTGCAGGAGAGAGAGGAATCTCCCAGAAGTTTCCAGGGCACAAAGCTATGAGGAGCACATTCACTATGAATTTGTTAATTACATCAGAGATCAAGGCCAGCGAGACAAACTGCATCAGGGCTAGAATACTCCCGACAGCATCCCCTAGGCTCTGCTGTTTGCTCAACTAGACACAGACGTGGGCTGAATGGTCTGGCCTGACCTTGCTGACTCACCTAGCCCTCTGCTGACACCATCCATCTGTGCTGCTTTGTTGGGAAAAAAGGCTCTCGAACCAGCAGTGGAAAGTTTCTGTGGGTGGTTATGTTTCCACCGGGCATCCAGAGGTGCTGGCGGGAGACATCCAAGAGCAAAGAGAAGACTTTGTGAGTTCAAGCTGTGGTGATTTGGAGTGACCCAGGATCATTGCACCCCAATCACTCAGTGTCATTTCCTTCCTTCTGGTTAACCTTACCTGGCTCTGATGTGTTTATAGGATGCTCTTTGTTGAGTGTCTGTGGTCTGGTAAGGGAAAGAGGGGACACGGTGTCCCCACAGACAGATGTATGCTTGAACTAGAAGCCTTTTTCTGGCAAAGGTAAACCTCTCCCTGAACAAGGAAATTGGTGAAAGAAGAAAAGGGGGGAGCCAGGATCACTGAGGTTCTAGACCATGCCCCTCCCTGCAAAGGGTGAGCACTGTAAGTCCTTTCTAAGTCCTACCTTGGGGAGGCCTCACCTGCCAGTGGCTCTCCTGTTGTTACCTTTGACAACTGCATAAGAAGCAAAGGCCCTTGGCCAGGCACTCAGAAGAAGGCCTTTTTAAGACAGCGATCTGGACTTAGGGCTTTTGATCTTACAGCACAGACTTGCCTACTCATTCTGGAAAGCTCATCAAATTTTTCAAGGCATACTGGGCCATACTAGAAATTCCTCTGTAGCCAGCACAAGCCATGGAACACATTTTATAAATCTATGAATGACCTTACAATGTCTTCCCTTGGAAAGAAGTCGAAAGGATCACTGAAATAAGCGTCCAGGCTTTGTACTGGCCTTGATCTGAAGTAAGACCACTGGGGATTCCACCAAATGAAGCTTCTCTGACTGTTCACAAGCAAGACTTGCTTCTAGATTTAATTTCCAAAGGAAGGAAATGCATCCTGAAGACACACTTGTTAGTGGAGAACATAAGATTATATAGGTGGTGGTCTTGAAACCGTATTCTTCATCCCCTGCCTCCAATGACATGCAAATCTAAATTCAGGTGGATAATAGAGCAAAATGGAAGGGGGATGTCATATAAGCCTAGGAATAAAATACAAAGAAATATTAAAAACTAATACTAATTATTGGGGAGGGCAAGCCTTGCTAAATTAAGTCATAAAGTACAGAAACAAGGAAGGAAAGAAAGACGTGTTTGGTTACATGAGATTCTTAAATTTCTCTATACTATACACATAGTTTGATGGCAAAAGATGTGGAAATAAACTGAAACATACACAACAGAAAAATAATTGGTGTCTGAGATAGAAAATTTTCTATAACTCTAAGAAAAATCCATTCAACACAATAGAAAAAAATTGTCTAGGAATGATTCTTCATAAAACCAATCTAACTTGGACTGAAAACTTCAGCTTAAGACCAGGCAAGGTGGCCTCCTGTACCCTCTACCAAGCCCAACTAAGCCAATGGGGAGTGATATTGAGAAGCCACCCTATTGTGGAAAATGCCTCGGTGACTGGGAGAGTGCAGCACTTTAATTGGAAAGCCTCCGTCCCATGAGGGACACCCCAGGAAACACATACAACTGCTTCCATAATCCTCCAACATCCAGAGTATGTGTCACATGCCGTGTAGACCTCAAGGAACGCAGTTATTTCTACCTTGATGTGACTCACTTGGGTTTAAAGACATCATCAGAGAAAATCCTGAAGTCTCTGACACTGATGGGCAGTTGAAATGAAAACGTCAATGGAGCGCCTGGGTGGCTCATTCGGTTAAGCGGCTGACTTCGCTCAGGTCATGATCTCGCGATCCATGAGTTCAAGCCCCGCGTCGGGCTCTGTGCTGACAGCTCAGAGCCTGGAGCCTATTTCAGATTCTGTGTCTCCCTCTCTCTGACCCTCCCCCATTCGCGCTCTGTCTGTCTCTGTCTCAAAAATAAATAAACATTAAAAAAATTAAAAAAAAAAAAGCGTCAAGAACGACTTCTCCTGCCTGGCCCCCGTGCCTCCAGAAACACAAAGGGAGGCTCAGCACAGCAAGACCGAATGACTGGATGTTCTCGTTCCGTGAACTGTGGGGAAGAGAAAGTGCTGCTTGACTCTGAGAGACACATTCACCTCAACCCGTTCTCTACTTAGTCTCTTCTCTGTCAAGGCATTATCCATTTTGCATGATGGAACTGTCATCAACAGATTCAATAGAACCTATTTTGTGGTCTCCATATCTATTTTTCAGGGACACAAAAGCATTCAGGATAGACTTTTGATGCCTTGGGCACTATTTCACACCTGGCTCGTTCCCCCCTCCTACCACCCATCCACTATTTCCATCTTTTACATTCCTGAATGGCAAATCCAAAGCCCCTGCAATACCCAAATCCAGCTGGAAATGAAAAATTAACACTGTTTTCAAAATTTCGAATGGTTTTTGTGTGCCATGTGCTTAAGGCTTGCAGCTATAAAGGTTGGGAAAGAAATAACTTGGATACAACAATGTCTATAGTGTATTCTGACTCTAAAATGTTAGGATCTATCCAACAATAGAAATTGGCTAAATAAAGTATGTTACAACCATAAGATGGAATGCTATCTGGCCATTCAATGTGATGCGGGAGAACATGAAATGACAATAGGAAAATGCTCATGATATAGCAAGAGGGAAAGCAGATTATAACAGCCTATGTACTGCATAATAACAGTTTTGTTAAAAATGCAAATAACAACCATGAGTGTGTGAACACACCCCTATGCCCATGACAAAAAAGCCTGGAAGGATTGACATTAAAAACTCACTGTGGCTACTTGTTAGTAGTGGGAACATGGGTATGTTTTATTTTTCCCATAGTGCTTCTGTGTGGCTGAAACCTTACTAGTAAACAAATACTGTTTTTCTAATCAGAAAAAAAAAATAAGCATTTAAAATATAAAATTGCCAAGATGCATAATAAAAAAATAATTTCATTTCTTTGGAGAAACTGGCCATTATAGCTCAGCTTTTTACTGTGGTAAAATACACAAAACATAAAGTTTATCTTTTTAACCACTTGAGGGTGTACAACACAGTGGCAGTGAAGTACTTCCACACCCTTGTGCAGCCACCACCACCATGTAGCTCCAGAACATTTTCATCACTCCAAGAGGAAATCCCGTACACATTGAGTTCCCACCCCACTATACACCTGTCCCCTAAAATCTACAAATCTGCTTTCTGTATATGGATTTGCTTATTCTGTATGTTTAATGTAAGTGGAATAACACAACACGTGGCCTCTGTGTCTTTGCTCACTTAACACAAAGTTTTCAAGATTCATCTGTGTTATAGCATGTATCTGTACGCCATCCCCTTTTATACCAGAATGCTATTCCGTTGTATGGCTATACTACACTTTCTTTATCTGTTCATCCCTTGATGGGCATTTGAGTTGTTTCCGCCTTTTTGCTACTGTATTAAGTACTGCAACACACATTCGCATAAAAGTTTTTGGTTGAACACCTGTTTTCGATTATTTTGAATATATACCTAGGAGTGGAAATGCTGGGTCATGTGGCAGTTCTAGGTTTAACCTACTGAGGATCATCCAAAGTGTCCTACAGAGTGGCTCCATCACTTGAAATTCTGATCAGCAATGCACAGTGTTCTAATTTCTCCACATTCTCACAAACACTTATTTCCTATGGATTATGATTATGATTCTACATATCCTAGTGGGTGTGAAGTGGCATTATCTCATTGTGGTTTTATCTGCATTCCTCAAATGACTGTTCATGTTGATATCCCATGCATAAATTGGGCTTTTAGTCTTTTTGTTGTTGAATTGTAAGTGTTCTTTATATATACTGGATACTAGACCCTTTTCAGATATGTCATTTGTAAATTCTTCCTCATTCTGTGAGTTCTTTTTTTCATTCTGAATAGTGTCCTTTGATGCAGGAAAGAGATTTGAGATGTACAAGTATAAGTCCTCCAACTTTGTTCTTCTATTTCAAGATAGAGTTGACTATTCTATGTGCCTTGAATTTTCTTACAAATGTATGTCCAGCTTTACTACTTTTACAAAAAGCCATTGAGATTTTGATAGCTATTAAAAGGAATCCATAGATTGTTTGGGGGAGTCCTACAATCTCAACACTATTGTCTTCTATCACATGAACACAGGGTGTCTTTATATTCAGATGCCTGCATTTTTTCAGCAATATTTTGTAGTTTTCATTGTACAAGACTTGTACCTCCTCAAATTATTCCTAAGTACCTAATTCTTTTTGATACTGTTGTAAATGGAATTGATTTCTTAATTTCTGTTTCAGACAGTTCATTACAGAAATACAACTGATTATATCCTCTATAAATAGAGACAACTTTCCTTTTTCCTTTCCAATGTTGGTGTCTGTTTATTTCTTTTTCTTGCCTAATTGCTCTGGCTAGGACTTCGCGTACAATGCTGAAAAGATGGTGAAAGTGTGAATTCTTGTTTCATTCAGGTGTGGTATTAGCTGTGGATTTTACATAAATGGTGTTCATTACATCGGGGAAGTTCCCTTTATTCCTTGTTTAGTTTAGTTTTTGTTTGTTTTTACCTTGAAAGGGCACTAGATTTTACCAGATGCTTGTTTTTTTTTTTAATCTGCATTTATTGAAATGATTATGTGATTTCTTTTCTTTCTTCATTCTATCAATGTGAGGTATTACACTGATTGGTTTTGGTATGTTGAACTACTCTTGCATTCTTGGAGTGAATCTCACTTGCTCATGGTACATATTGCTACTATTGCTACTTGCTTTGGTTTGCTAATGTATTGTTGAGGATTTTTGTGTTTTATTCATGGGCACATTAGTTATTATTATTTTTTTTTATGTCTTTCGCTGACTTTGGTATCAGGGTAATGTTGGCCCTATAGAATAAGTTAGGAAGTCTTCCTTTCTCTTCCATGTTTTGGAAGAGGTTGAGAAAGATTGGTACTGATTGCTTAGAGGTCTGTTAGAGTTCATTGGTAGTCACGTGGTCCTGGGCATTTTTTGTGTGCTTGTTTGTTTGTAGGTTTTTGGTTAATGATTCAACTAGTTCAGCTTTTAAAAGAACCGTATTAAAACATAAATTGAAGATTTTCCTTCAAATGACCAATTCAGTCACTTTTAACTTTGGCCCTGATGTGAAGCCCATGTGATTTTGCAATTTGGATGAAGAACTTCTTCTTTTAACCAAAGAAATTGCTTCCAAGTTTATGCATATTCCCATTGGCAACTAGTTCATAAAATCTTGGAAATGTAGGTTTCCTCTGACTTTTCATTGCACATTCAAGCCCTCTTGTATCTGTGGACCCGTTTTAGGGTTAACGGCTTACTTACGACAAAAGAGACAAATAAAATATGAATAGCTTATAATGTCAAAGTATGGAAGGTAAGTGACTAAAAATGTAATTCCAACTTTTAGACGTTAGCAGCTATCAGAAGGCCAAAGTCACACTGTAAACATCACTCCATTCATTCATTACGGAATATAGTATTTATTCTATGGAATACCATGAGTGCTCCACTTAAATGCCTGTGCTGTTCATAACCCCATGTGAAGATTATATGTCCCTGGTCTCTGGGGTCCTTTCCACCCATCAGGTTTCTTACCCATAAGAGCGCTCTTCATGGGGATGATCTATTAAAATGCCTTTCGGCTTTGCTCACGTTTATTGTTGCTGTTGTTTTGTCATTGCAATTGTTTGGTTGCAGTGATTTTTACCCGTCCATCCCATGTACTTCCTGACTTCAGAAAATTCTTTCTGAGTCGAATTGTTGGGTTCACACTTTTTTTAGTCCAAATATAACAATTCTGAAAATATATCTTATACCTGTGGCTACCATGAAATTTATGGGAAATTCAGTTTCATTACAGAAGCCGGACTTCCTACGAAACTAACCATTCACCTAGACACCTAGACAGTTGCTCAGAGAGAAGATATACTTTGCACAAAAACAAAATGCAACTGAAGACACAATTCCCAAATAGGCAAATGAGCTAGTTCATGTGGAGACTCATGGGTGAAAGAAGTGAGCTCCCAAAAGTCTGCTTCCTAGACGTGGGGGTCACGGCCAAACCAAACTTTCCCACACTCCGTGTATTTCTCTGTAAGATGGATATGACACTAGTTCCTATCATGTTGGGTTGTTGCGAGGATTGAGTGAGAGAAACCAGCTAAATCCGTTAGCACTATCTGTGGCAGTTAGTGAATAGCCAATACACGCTAACTGGTTAGAAGTAGCATCAGAACAAACAGAATCAAGAACATTAATGTTCTGCATTTTTCTGCGTATCAGATCCTCCGCAAATGTAAGCCAGTTACCTCTAGTGCCTTCGTGCTGAGCTTCTCGGGCAACGTACTCACTTTCATTCATTCATTCATTCATTCATTCATTCATTCATTCATTCATTCATTCATTCAACAAATGTCCAGAAAATAAATATCTGTTGGTGCTAGCCCAAGTACTGATAACGGAATAGAACCAGGTCTCTGACCTAATTGTTTGCAGCAGGGGTCAGCAAACTTATTCTCCTACTGGCCAGAGAGTAAATATTTCAGGATTTTTGAGCCATACACCTCTGATGGAAGAGGCGTTCATTTCAGCCTTCATACTTCAAGAGCAGCCATGTGTCAAAATGAATGGGCATGGCCGTGTGCCAATACAACTTTGTTTACAAAAACAGGCAGTGAGCAGCATTTGGCTTGAAGTGGACGATTTAGAGATTTTCAGTATAGAGTGTATCAAAGGGAATCGTTAAATAAATACAGTCAAGTATGAGAAATACTCCGATGGTCTCAAAGAAGGCCAAGGAAGTCTTCCCAGAAGAAGCAATACTTAATCGAGTACCAAATAGATGCACAGAAGACAGTCAGTCAAGGAGGGAGAGAACAGCATTGTAGGCAGATGCATGGTGTGCGCAGGGCTGTGAGAAGAAAGAGAAGTCAAGAGACCAAGACGCAGAAACAGAGACGGTTGGACAGGGTTGATATCAGAGGAGCACCTCAAACTGAACAGGGCTTGAGTGCTGGGGCCTTTGGGATGAAGCTATAGAGGGGTGAGGACCGGGTTGTGAAGGCTTCTGGCACTGGGACTTGTCACCCCTCACCACCTGGCGCACATCTCTGATGAGAGCCGCATAGGGCTGGCATCTCTCCATCTGCAGCCATTCCCGGGGCCAGGCACCTTCCTGACAGACCCCAGTAAACAACTGTCTATAATACCCCAACTTCTGAGTATCCCGAACATGCCAGTGAAATCTCAAAATAGATCAATTAAAAGAAGGGCTAAACATTCAAGGAAGTTGACTTCGTTTTCAACAGAAGAAAGCTTTTTGACAGTGAGATAATTGTATGCCATAATCTTTCAGTTTTTCAGGATCATGGACTAAAAAAAAGTTACTTCATGCTCATTCAGGATAAGAAAATAGATTTGCAAGGTGAGCATCCTCTACGTTCAGATGCACAATTTCCATGTTCATTATTGGCCAACACAACAGTCCGTTCCCAAGGAAGAGTAATAGTTTGCTTTACTTGACATTTTGAGCTACCACATCTGAGGGCCAGGTCCCAGGGGACGCACATTGCCCCGTCACTTGGAAACAAACCAGTCTGTCCCCTCAGTCAGTCGGTCACCCCCTGAGGCATCACAGCACTGAGGTGGGCTCACACTACAGTGCCCTTCATCCTTTCCAATGGCTCTGGAAAGTGAGGACGTGGGTGTAGGAACATGAAGAAGACAGAGAATTCAAGAGTAGATAGTCACACTTGGCTTGAAAATAGTCCAGTGGTGGCCGGCCCTGTCTCATAATAAGTAAACACTCAGGAAAACCAGCGTAGACCTCTGCATATAGACCCATATGAGGGGAACCGCAGAAAAATTCTAGCACAGAAAGCTGGCTTTTCTCCCAAACATCAAAATCTGAACATGTTCTCAAATATATACAGTAACTTATTCTCCTCTTTATTCTACTATTACCTTACATTTTAGCCTGAATTTAATTCTGAGCTCAAGATAGCTTATGAACTCATACATGCTCATAAACAAATGTTCGAAGGAGAAGGCACAGCAGAGATGGTTTGAGCTGTTAAAATTCTACATATAAAGAGCGATTAGTGCATCGAACCTACCCTAACATTTCATTCTCTTAATGGAATTCATGCTGAATTTTGATAGCAAGAAGTAAGAGATTTTATTTTCATGAAAGCCCATTTCTGTTGCATGACACAATACATGGCTAAATAAACACAGCATCACCAGGAAATAAATCCCAATTTGAAGTCTGAAAGGGCACTCTCATTTCTTGAATATCCTGAATGTCAACTTTTTGATGGGAAAAAAATACATAACAGTGACTGTACACATAGGTCTGTACTGGGTATCTTGGCCGTGTGTCCCGAGTTTCATTTGTTGAATCTCTATGTTTTCTGTTCCAGAGCGTCTTGTGGCATTTATTATGTTCTCCTAAAACCGCAGCTCATGAAGGCGTTGGAAAGGTCACTGTTTCCTGGTTATGTTTTTTAAAAGAGTTTAAGTTAATATATATGTCCTCCAATAAAAGATGAGGTTTCATGTGCATTTGTTTCTGAAATTGAGGCATATCTGCTCCTGTTCTCCGGGAGCCATTGTTCAGTTTCCGAGTGTTTCCTGAAGTTTCCCTGCAGCAGGGTGCTCCCCTGCACATCTGTAATAACGACAACTTTGTTCCCACCTTTGTCTGTGGACAGGGACACAGCAGCGAGGCTGAGACAGCACAGGGCTCTCAGGAGACTCTCTTCTGAAGACAATGGTAAAAAGACCTTGCCATGGAGAAAGACAGAAGGTCATAAAAGTTAGTGGCCTTAACACCTTTAGTTAAAAATATAAAAGAAATCATTTATATTCCCTTAACTTAAAGTTTTATACTAGTCCCCCTGTTCTAAAAAAAGAGAACACTAACACTGAGCTTCGCAGCAACCAGGAAATGTTGCTATTTATTTTATATTTTGGAATTCTGGTAAGATGGCATTTTTACATACTTGTCATTTCAATTTTAATTGTTGGTGAGATTTTTTTTTTCTCAGGGTGGAGGACAATGACCATCTGTCCTCTGGTTTCCCTGAAAATGGAGCAAGAAAAGGAGGGCTTCATTTCTACAGGCTGGCTCCAACAGGGAGGGACTGGGAGGCTGTGGTCTGTCCAAAGGGTCTTTAATCTTTCTGTGTCCCCAAGGAAATTTTAAAGTCAGATCCATGGCTGTTTCTTTACACCATGATTTTGAACAACAGACTCCCGGGTTTGGTTTCCCTGGAAGCTATAGCTTGAGTTGAGATTTGTGGGCTCTCTGAGAGGGCTGGGATGAGAAAGTACTGAATCTGGGACCCACCGTGTCCTGATTCCTCTCCATCTGATAAATTATTTTAAAAGCTCATCTCTTCCTTTGCTCCTCTGACTACAGTCAGCTGGAAAAAAACCATGAGGGTTCCTGTGAACACACGGCATGAAAACTCACTTGGTAAACCATTTTCTGTTTTCTATGAGCAACGATGCTGGCCACACTTTCTGGGACAACATAGTAAGGGCCTTCTGCCTGCTTCCAGTCTCCCTTTATGCCCTCCTGACAGTCTCCTCGAGGCTCTCTGCCTCCCTCGTGCCACACCAGGCTGTTTTATTGAAATACATACTGTACCTTATTTTTAAGGGGTGCACTCTGTTGGTTTAATGCAGGATATATTGTGAAATGATCACCACAGTCAAGGTGGTTAAAAACCCCAACATCTCACGGTTAGGATCACGTGTATGGGCGAGGACACTTAAGAACTACTCTCTTAGCAAATTTCAAGTGTACAGTACCATTAACTGTAATCACTACGTTGTTCATTAGATTCCTAGAATTTATGCATCTTTTTCTTTAATGTTTTTTTTTTATTTTTGAGAGAGAGAGAGAGACAGAGACAGAGTGCAAGTGCGAGGAGGGGCAGAGAGAGAGAGAGGCACAGAATTTGAAGAAGGTTCATACAAGGAAGGTAACTGTGGTGAAGAGGAAGGTACTTCAGTGTAGAAACAATGACACGGTCCCTGGGTGGCTCACTTGGTTAAGTGTCAGACTTCAGCTCAGGTCATGATCTCAAAGTTTTGAGTTTGACAGGCTTTGTGCTGACAGCTCAGAGCCTGGAGCCTGCTTTGGTTTTGGTTTCTCTCTCTCTCTCTCTCTCTCTCTCTCTCTCTCTCTCTCTCTCTCTCTCTGGAAATACTAAATAAACATAAAAAATGAAGCAATGATACTTTTTGCCACATTCATTATTACGGTATTACAAAGAAACCTCTGTCTTAGAAGAACCAGTTGGCTGATTTATTAAGGGGGAATATATGATTTCAAAGCAAAGGTTCTGTATTCAGAAGATTAGAGGGGAAGGAAGAAAGGAAACTCACATCAAAAATGGGCAAGAGAATTGGGTCTCCTTGACCAGACTATGGATTTCATGAAAACAGGGTCAACATGTGACACATGTGTGGGTGGCAGAGTAGATGTCACAGAAGAAAAAATCAGCGACCCAGAAGACACAGTGATACCAGCTCTGAAGAATGAAACACAGGGACTAAAAATGTTCAAAACATAAAATGGAGTATTTAGCTACCTAATAATTTTAAGAGCCCTAGAAAAGAAGCAATTCGAAGAGAAACATATTTGAAGAAATGATGGTGAAAATTTTCTAAATTGGATGAAAAGTATAAACTCCCAGATGGAAAAATCTCAATGGCCCTGAAGCACAAGAAACATGAAAACCACACAAAGGTACAGCATAACTAATTTCTTCAAAGCCAGTGATGGAGAGAAAAATCTTAAAAGCAATCAGAGATTCTAGACTAAAAAGAGCTCACAGGTTCATCGTCTAAGTTGTAGTTAACAAAGAGCACAAGTTCAGAGATGGGGATGTTATCTAGGAATGAAAAAGAGAAAACTTCAGATAAATGTACAGATTGTGAAAGAATCTTTAAAAACACACCCAGTTGATGGGACACCTGGGTGGCTCAGTTGGTTGAGCATCCGACTTCAGCTCAGGTCATGATCTCATCATTTGGGAATTCAAGCCCTGTATCAGACTCTGTGCCGACAGTTCGGAACCTGGAGCCTGCTTCCAATTCTGTGTCTCCTTCTCTGTCTTCCCCTCCCCTGCTCACGCCCTGCCTCTGTCTCTCTCATAAATAAATAAACATTTAAAAACTTAAAAAATAAATAAATAAAAACATACTAAGTTGAGAAAAAGACACAAGATATTTTCAAAAGCAAAAAAAAAAAAAAAAAAAAAGCATTCAGGGAACAAAGACACATTCTATAATCAGGAACAAAGGTAAGTCTAAAGACCCCAGGGAAGAAGACGACAGAGAGCATTTCCACTGAGGGAAAACAAACACAAGCCTGTCCACTTAGGATACTAATCAGAACAAAAGTATATTTCAAAAGTGAAGCTGGAATAAAGACACTTTATGTGTAAAAGGAAGGCTGAAATGATTCGTGATGAGCACACCAGGTACACGAAATAGTAAAGGAAGTTCTTCGGGAACGAGGGAAATGATAATAGATGGAAACAGGCATTTACGTGAAAACCAAGGAACCACAAGTGGGGAATAAGTGAGAAAATATATATTTACTCATTATTCAAGTCCCTTTAAGAGACTTTTAGCTCCTTAGAGAAGAATAACAACACTGAGGCGTGGTGTTTGTAACACACACAGAGGAAAATACACAACAACAATAGCACAGAATCTGAAACTCGACCTGAGTCACATCACTTACACAGAAATGAATAAAAATGAATCGTGGGTAAAAAATATAAAGCACAAAACTAAACCTTGAAGAACTATAGTAGGGGACAAACACTTGGGGATTTAGGGTTAAGCAAAGATCTGGACACCAGCATAATTTGGTGGACTTCATCCAAATTAACCACTTTGCTCTTCAAAAGGCCCTGTCAAGATAACAAAATGACAAAGTAGAGACTGGGACACATATTTTCAAATTATATTTCCAACAAAAGCCTTATTTTAAACTATATACAGAATCTGTGAAAGTCAACATTTAAAAAATCCAATTAAAAACTGAGCAAAAGATAGGAACAGACATCTCACTAAATAGGATACAAAGATGTCATATCAGCCCATGAAACAATGTTCAACCTCTTTTCCACTAAGGAAATGGAAATTAAAAGCATACTGAAATCCACACCATCAACACAACAGAAATTTTAAAAATAGTGAGTACACCAAAAGCTAGTAAAGATTTGGAGAAACTGAATTGTTCCTACATTGCTGGTGGGAATTTAAAATGGTGGAGTTACTCTGGAAAATAATTAGAAAGTTTCTTTTAAAATTAGTGATGGAATTATCAAAGATCGAGCAACAATACTCCCGGGAAATAATTCTAAACTTATGTTCATGTAGATACTTATAGACACAATTCATAGCTTTATTGGCAACAGTGAAAAATGGGAATTTACCTAAATATCCTTCAGTGGGTTAATTGTTAAACTAACTGTGGTATATCCATACCATGGAATATTACTGGAAATAAAAAAAAGGAATACTAGCAACTCCTTGGGATTAATCTCAAGGGATTTACTCTGAGTGCAATAAAGCTCATCTCAAAATAGTTACATACTGTATGATTCCATTTATATAACAGTCTCAAAATAACAAAATTATAGAAATAGAGAACACATTTCCGGAGTTAAGTTAAGCAGGCAGAGGTAGAAAAAGAAAAGTGCCTGTAGCTACATCAGGGCAACATGAGGGATCCCTGTGGATGTAAATGTTCTGTACCTTGGTTATACCAATGTCAATATCTTGGTGGTTATATTGAAGTATATTTTTGCAAAGTGTTGCCTTTGGTGGAAACTCAGTAAAGGGTACACGGGACTTCTCTGTATTATTTCTGACAACTGTGTTATTTCTTACAATCTCAAATGTACATGTATCTCAAATACAGTTTTTAATTTAAAAAGATATATTGGGCTTTATCAGAATTAAGAACATTGCTTTCATAAGACCACTATTAGGAAAATAAAATGTAAGCCAAGCCACAGAGTAGGAGGAAGGATTTCCAAAACTTTTACCTGACAAATTATTTGTTTCCAGAATATGTAAAGAATACTTACAATTCAATAATAACAAGATTAAACAAGCAATAAAGGACACAAACAGGTAATTCACCAAAGAACATGTATATGGTTAAAGACACAGGTAAAAGAACATTCAACAGTATTGATCACTAGAGATAGTGAAAATTAAAACCACAACGGGATACCAGTGCACAACTAACATAATAGCACCAAACAGAAAGACTGCGAATTTCGAATTTTGTAGAGTGTTGGAATACATGAAATTCTTAAATGTTGCCAGTGGAATGGAAAGCATGTCAGCTATGTTGGAAAATTCCTTGTGAATTTAGTATAAACATGCATTCAATCAATGACCCAACAATTCCATTTCTAGGTTTTTAAGAAAAATGAAACTGTGTGTCCACATAAAGAGTTCTACATATATGCTTTATTCCTTAGAGTCAAAACTGTTAAGCAACCCAAATAGATGAATAAATTGTGGTTTATGTACACAATGAAAAACTACTCAGCAATAGGAAACTATTGACACGTGCAACACAGGAAGAATTCAAATGCATATCATTAAGTAAAAGAATCTAATTTCAAAATGCTATATAGTGAATTATTCCATTTATATAATTTTTAAATATATACATTTCAAAAGAATTAAAGCATATAGTGTACGTTCTCTAACCACACTGGAATTAGGTGAGAAATTAATGTCAATCATGGATTAAAATGTGGTTTATATACACAAAGGAATACGACTTGGCAATGAGAAAGAATGAAATCCTGCCATTTCCAGCCACGTGGATGGAACTGGAGGGTATGATGCTGAGTGAAATAAGTCAGTCACAGAAAGCAGCATATGTTTTCACTCATGTGTGGAACTTGAGAAACTTAACAGAAAACCATGGGGGAGGGAAGGGGAAAAATAATTTCAAACAGAGGGAGGCAAACCATAAGAGACTCTTAAATAGAGAGAACAAACTGAGGGTTGCTGAGGAGTGGGGGAGAAAGGGAGAAATGGGTGATGGGCATTGAGGAGGGCACTTGTTGGGATGAGCACTGGGTGTTCTACGTAAGCAACGAATCATGGGAATCTACTCCCGAAGCCAAGAGCACACTGTATATACACTGTATGCTAGCCTAATTGACAATAAATTATATTTAAAACAGAAATTAATGTCAATCAATAACCTGATAAAAACTCTAAAATCTTATAAATTGGAGAACACACTTTGAAACAAGCCAGAGACCAAGGAATAAATCACAAGTGAAACAGAGTATTTTGAATGATATAACACTCTACACCCACTAGGATGGCTAAAAGGAAGAAGACAACATCACAAGCTTGGGCAAGGATATGGCAAAATTGGAACGATCAGACTTTGCTATGTGATTGTAATATGGAACTGCTGCCATTTTGGAAAACCTTTTGACATTTTTCTCAAAATGTTACACATAGAGTTCCTAATGACACAAGCAATTAATTGTACTCCAAAATATGTCTAAGAAAACTGAAAACATATTTCCACACAAAAACTTGTACACAAATTTTCCTAGAAGCATTACTCATGATCGCCAAAAAGTGGAAACAATCTGAGATGTCCATCAACATATCAGAAGATAAAGTGTGATTTCCATACAGTGAAACATAAAAAGAACTGAAGGGCTAATGAAGGAATGCAGGGCTACAACAACATGGATGGACCCTGAAAAAATTATGTAAAAGAAAAGGCCACAGTTTCTATGACTATCATATGAAATGTCCAGAATAAGAAAATCCACAGAAACAGAAAGTAGATTGATTAGTGGTTGCCAAGTGTTGGTGGGAGGGGACCAATGGGGAGTAACTAAGGAAATCAATTGACTTACCTGAGGAAATTATAAGTAGGACAGCAATAATTAGCAAAATAGGAAATAGACAAAAGCAGAAAGAATTTTAACAAATTGAAAAGTTTTTCTTTGGAAAGAGTAATAAAATTGCTAGACCCCCCTAATAATACTGTATTAATTTATTTTAATTTAACTTTTATTTATTTAGTTTTTAATTTTAGAGAGAGAAACAGAGCATGAGTACAGAATGGGGGAGAGGAGAGAGAAAGAAAACCTTAAGCAGGCTCCAGGCTCAGTGTGGAGCTCACTACGTGTCTTGATCCCACGACCCTGGGATCATGACCCAAGCCAAAATCAAGACTCGGATGCTCACCGACTCACCCACCCAAGTGCCCAATACTGTGTTAATTTTAAAAAGAGAGAGAGAAAGAGAATATAAGTTATTGACATAAGGAATAAAAATATGTACATCCTTACAGACCCTACAGACATTGAAAGGACAAGGAAAGAGTCCAAATATTGGATGAATGGATAAAGAAGTAGTGTTATATATATATATATATATATATATATATATATATATATATATATATATATATATATATATATATATATATATATATATATATACACACACACACACACACAGAGACACACACACACACACACACACACACACACACACAATGGAGCATTACTTGACAGTCAAAAAGAGTGAAATCTTGCCATCTGCAACTACATGGATGGAACTGGAGGATATTATGCTAAGTGAAATTAGTCAGAGAAAGACAAAAATCATATGACTTCAATAATATGAGGACTTTAAGAGACAAAAGAGATGAACATAAGGGAAGGGAAACATAAATAATATAAAAACAGGGAGGGGGACAGAACTGAAGAGATTCATAAATATGGAGAACAAACTGAGGGTTACTGGATGGGCAGTGGGAAGTGGGATGGGCTAAATAGGTAAGGGGTGCTAAGGAATCTACTCCTGAAATCATTGTTGCACTATATGCTAACTAATTTGATGTAAATTAAAAAAATAAAAATAAAAAATAAAACACGTCAATAAAATAAATGAATGAATGAATAGATAGATAGATACATAGATACATAGATAGATAGATAAATGGACAAGGAAATGTTTAAATGGTTTTATGCCAATAAATTTGACAGCTTAGATGAAAAAGAAAACACAACCTACCAAAACTGTCACAAGTAGAAACAGAATGTCTGAATAGTCCAGCAGGACAGCAGTGCTACTTTTCCATGCAGAGGACCTGTGATTCCTCCCATTGAAGGTTTCTACCCAGCAGTGTTGTCAGAGCTGTGCATTTGAATATCCTGGGAAACTTAGGAAGATACCGAATGTGCGTGTCACCCTTAAAGATTCTGATGCAATTAAGCAAACTGGGCCAAGACATGGCACTTTTTAAAACATTTCCAAGGTAATTCTCATGTGCAGCCAGGGTTCAGAACTCAAGTGTACAACTTCCATCTTCTAAACAGTTGTGGGTCCTGGCCCCGGCTCTGCCACTAATCACCTGTGATACTGACAACCTCCGTTTCCCTGTTCCCTCGGTTACTCTTCTGCATAAAACAAGGGAGGTGGATTCCATCAGTTTACAAAGTTGTTTGTGCAGTGAGACTTGAAAACATCATGCCCAGGGGACCCCATCGTGGAGGGAGCTAAATTAAGAGTGTCTGTGATTGAGCAGAAACAGCCAGGAACACCCGTCCTCCCCCAAACTCCCTGGAGGCACTTCTGCAGAGTTCTGGGACCTTGGGCAACTCACGGGCTTCGTGCCTCTGATGTGCCCTGTAGCCCGACAGTAAGTGTCCGCCCACCGATGGGGTTGACTTTGTAGAATGCTCTGGCGCCTCCAGCTCTCCCCACACTGCCATCTGCACCTGTCCATAGTGAGACCTTCTGACGCCTCCTTGTAGCTACTTAACTGACGGTCAAAGGGGGTTCCTCTCTTTTACTTCCAGAGGCGCCCACAAGCCATGCTCAGAGGGTGCATTTATTTATTTATTTATTTATTTATTTATTTATTAACGTTTTATTTACTTTTGACACAGGGAGAGACAGAGCCTGAACGGGAGGGTCAGAGATAGGGAGACACAGAATCCGAAACAGGCTCCAGGCTCTGAGCTGTCAGCACAGAGCCCCACGCGGGCCTCGAATTCACTGACTGCGAGATCATGACCTGAGTTGAAGCCGGACGCTCAACCTTCGGAGCCACCCAGGCGCCCCTCGGAGGGTGCTTTAAAAAAAAAAAAGTTTTTGAGGGGCACCCGGATGGCACAGTCCGTCAGGCATCCGACTTTGGCTCAGGTCATGATCTCCAGGTTCCTGGGTGCGAGCCTTGCGTCCAGCTCTGTGCCAACAGCTCGGAGCCTGGAGCCTGCTTCGGATTCTGTTTCTCCTTCTCTCTCTGCCCCTCCCCCACTTCCTCTCTCTCTCTCTCTCTCTCTCTCTCTCTGTCTCTTTCTCTCTCTCAAAAATACATAAACATTAAAAAAATTAAAAATAGATAAAATAAATTGTTCACTAGAATGCCCTGGAAGAACAAGACGATGAGCTTTCAGGCCAGCGGGGAAATTTGGTTTGGCTCTGGCCAGCAGGGGTCAGGATGAGCTGTTCCACAGGGGCCCAGTGAGGCTCCTGGTAAGTCCTGTGTACTTCTGCTGCGTTCAGAGAAAGTGCAGGCTCTTAGTCAGCAGCTCGGTGTCCAGTCATCTGTCATGCGGAATGCTCACACAAGTGTGCGAAAGACAAGAGAGGCAGGGATGCTCAGGCAGCGTCTGCCGCTATGCCCCTCCTATCACCATCACCCGTTCCCACCCTCGGCCTCCACTGGTTCTTGGCTGGAGAGCTCTTCTCATTCCTCATCCAGAGAGCATGTGTCACTTCCTCCAGGAAGCCCTCCCTGATATCCCCGACGAGGCCGTATCCACAGACACATCTAGGCTACAGACAATAGTGCAAGCATTAATATGCGACTCCCCTACTGGGTAGACAATTAGGAAGGATGCTGCCTCTGGCCAAACATAGCCCTGGGGACTTATGGCTTGGGGAGGGATGGTGGTGCCCCCAGCAGGTGGATACAGCCCTACATTAGGGCACAGGGTTTGGTCAGCAAAGTGTGGGCTAGATTTCAGTCCCCTCTCATTATACCCTCTTGAGAAAGCCCTTGGTCAGTACACAGACCACACAACCGTGCAGGTGGCTCCCTTCAGAGCTTCCGTGACTCATTCCCATAGCACGCTTTTTGCATGTGCTATGAACACGTATTTGCAGCGTATTTGCAGGCAAAGACATGTTTAATTTTGCTCATATTCTATTCCTAGCCTAGTTCTCGATTCTCAGTAAGTGCTCAAAGATGTACACTGGACAACCAGCAGACAAGGAGATTTGGAACACGAGGCATGTGGTAGTTTTGTCTGAATGAGCCTCTAACTTGTGGAGGCTGAATGATTTTCAAACCCAAAGGACAGGCTGTGTCCCAGAGGGAAGCCTCATAAAGGAGAGCCTTTTCCTTCAAATATGAAGACAGGCAAGAATCTACTCCATTTTGCTTCCAAAGCCTGCATAGCTCCTCCTTGTAAAAAATACCAACAGAAAGAGCTTCTGGGGAATCTCCTCACTGAGCGTGCACATGGCTTCACATCAGCCCCAACCATCCCCTCGATCTCTGCCATCGGAGAGGTGACTTTAAATTACCTAAGAAAACTGGACATTCTTACGTTATTACAAGAAAGTAGTGAAAATTTGGAGGGGCTGGCTGGCTTAGTCAGCTAAGCATCTGACTTTGGCTCAGGCCACGATCTCATGGTTCGTGGGTTTGAGCCCCGCTTCAGGCTCTGTGCTGACAACTCAGAGCCTGGAGCCTGCCTCGGATTCCGTGTCTCCCTCCCTCTCTGCCCCTCTCCCACTCGCACTCTGTCTCTTTATCTCTCACAGAAATAAGTAAATAATAACAATTTTTTTTAAAGTAGTGGAAATTTAAACAAAAGGATGCGTACCCCCAGCAGCTTTTCAAACATGTAAACGTCCCTTGTTTTCTTTCACAAAGTGATGGGGCTTGGTGATATTCCTGTATTGGCGTCAATGCTTTTGCCTCATCACTGACAGCTTACTTATTTGTACTTATTAATCTCATTTGACCTGGACTTGCCCAGTCTCCTGTGCATCAGGGGGCATGGTGGTGGCTATTACAACCGTGCTACGATAAACATCGTTGACTGCCCATCTTCGCATACATACGTAAGTATCCCTTTAGGACACATAACTAGAAGTAGAATTTCTGCATCTAACTGTGCAGATACCTTTACATTTGAAGCAATAGTAGGCAAGATCTACGGCTTTAAAGCACTAGCTTGACACATACAATTATGCCGTGTGTGTCTGTGGGTGTCTGTGCACACATGCTCACGCACCTACCTATTTATACACACATTCTTCTTCCTCCTCCCCATCACAGGGCCTGATGCAGGCACCTGACCCAAGCACACTAACAATAGACACTGCCTCTCAGAAATGGGGATGGTGGCCTCTTTCCCTGGGCTCAGGGGACCCATTTCTGCCTTCCTAAATGGACGTAGGCAGCATCCTTCTGCCGCCTCAATCTCCACGGCCTCAATGTCTTCAAAAGTCACCCTCATTCTTCACAGACATTCTTGATCTTCAGCTCTCCTGCCCACCTTTACTCCACAGGGTTCACGCTCCAAAGGAGAACAATGTCTCTGCGGGAGAAATGCTCTAAGCAGTTCAGGAGGGAGCAGGTGGAGAGGAGAGGGAAGACCCAGGGGGCGTCCACTTCAGAGAGCAGGAAAGGAGGGACAGGGGTCGGGCCTAGAGGCACAGCCAGGGCAGGGCTGGGCTTCCATCACAGGGGAAGGCTGAGCTATTCAAGGCAGAGGGAGGACACAGGAAGAGGGTCTCCGACCCACCAGTGCAGGGCACATGCAGGCACACCTGGGCACAGCTCCCAGGCCGATTTCCATCTTCCCTCAGGAAAGAGCTCATCTCCGCTCTCCTGGGAAGGCCCCTTGACTCCCTTGGCTGGAATCTGCGAGCTCTGATTAAACTTTGTGCATTCGTTCACTCATTCACTCATTCACTCCTTCACTCATCCTACCAATGCCCACTGAGCACCTCCTGTTTTCTGGGTGTCGACATCATAGATTGAAAACAGAAGTGTATAAATGTGAGGGATTCTTACTCCAGCTGCACCTTCTAGAAGGGAAGGAGGGCAGGGTTGGAGTGGGCAGTGGGAGGAGCCAGGGATTGGGAATCACAAATAACATGTCCCCCTTTCTCCTTCCTCAGGCACTAAGCAGCACCCACTCACTGCCCGGCATGGTCTGGACACTGAGGACCCGCACGTGAACAAGCAATTTGCCCTTCCCCACCCCGCATGGTGTTCCAGTAGCTGACATGTGCAAAACCAAGACAGCCTGTGTACCTGCAAGGACAGATACGGCCAAAGGTTAACAGAGCTGGAGAGTGATGGAGTGAGAGGGTCCCACGGAAAATAATAAGTAGGGAGGGCTTCCATGAGGGGCGCCTTTTGAGGTGAGAACAGAACAACTAGAGAGAAAATAACATCTGGGAAAAACATACTGGTTAGAGAGAAGAGCCAACGCAAAGGCCCTGGGGCAGGAGGAAGCCCCAGGACAAAGTGCTCAAGGAACTAAGTGGAGGGGAGGAGAGGGCTGGGCAGCAGTGAGACAGGGGAGAGAGCAGAGAGGTAGAGGATGGGGGGGGAAGGAGGAGGAGCTGGTAGGGAAGGGGACAACGTGGGCCCTGCAGGCTGGCATAAGAATGTGGTTTTTGCTCTGAGTGATATTCAGCAGCCGGTGGTTTTAAGCACACAAGTGACATGGTCCAACCCATTCTGAAGGACACTCAGGCTGCTATGTTGAAATCAGATCACAGGGCAGGTCAAGGATGTACCAAGTTCCTGCCTCCAGGGTGTTCTCAGGCTATGAATGGTGTTGGGTGGTTCCTTACGTCCCCCATTCCATACAGGGACATCCAAGACAGCCCCGTTTGTCCCAGGCTCCTGGCCCTCTGCACAGTGTTGGGTGAATCCGGGGTAAGTTTTGCTGAGGGAGCGGGGGAGGAGGGAAGGAAGGAGGTGACAGTTCCGCAGTCAGAAGGGGGCCGAGTCCGTAACATCACATTTATTTCCTAGATTCTGTTTGGATCTGCCTCCTGGTTTATCTTGCTTATTTTGCACATGACAAGCTGATAGCCATTTAGCAAACACTCTGCTCTATTTTGGGTGAGACCAGCATATGGCAGCAGGAACAACTGTGCCCAGAACCAGCTCCTGGAAGCCAAGCTCTGGCAAGGTTGTGGAGACTCTGTTCCACAAAGAGCCATGTGCTGAGAAACCACAGCTAAGAGCAGACGCAGTCATGGCCCTTTCCGTCAAAGCTCATGACTCCATGGCGGGGGATCGGGGAAATGCAGCTGCTACAACTCTCTCAGAGCGTCGACCCACGTCCACTGGCCAGACACACCAGTGGTGCAAACTTCAGGACAGAGAGCATGTCTTTTGTTAGGGAGTCACGGTTGTGGGGGGTCACTTACTTACCTACTGTTTTTGATGTGAGTGTGTCTGGATGGGGGACAGAGGGACAGTCAGTGGGAGTTCATCAGGGATTCTAAAGTATCTGAAAAAGTTTTTGACTCTCCATTAATATCACTATCTCTATCTCTATCTCTATCTCTATCTCTATCTCTATCTCTATCTCTATCTCTATCTCTATCTCTATCTCTATCATCTCTATCTCTATCTCTATATCTATCTCTCTCTGTATCATCATTTATCTCTATCTCTATCTCTATCATCATCTATATCTATCTCTATCTCTATCTCCATCTATATCTATCTATATCTGTATCTGTATCTATATCTATATCTATATCTATATCTATATCTATATCTATATCTATATCTATATCTATCTATATCATCTATCATCTATCTATACCTATATCTATATCTATATCTATATCTATATCTATATCTATATCTATATCTATATCTATATCTATATCTATATCTATATCTATATCTATATCTATATCTATATCTATATCTATATCTATATCTATATCTATATCTATATCTATCTATATCTATCTATATCTATATCTGTATCTATCATCTATATCTATATCTATAGATATATACATAACGAACACAGAGCTTGCATAAAAATTCAGAAAGTTCCTGAAGCCCTTGCATGATTCTCTGGAGAAGAACTCAGGCCTTCAAGTCACCATCCAAGGCAGAAACCCACGGCAGTCAACAAAATCCATGGTGCGAGATGTGGGAACGCGGTGTTTTCCTGCGGGACCTGGGAGAACGTATATGCCTTTGTTAAACCGATCAGCAAATATCAAGTGTGGCTTTGGCTTTATCGCTGCTTTGGAGGGCTGGCCTCTTTGTTTAATGGAGAAATCCTCCCTCTCCCCACTGGACAGGCTAGAGCACACACCTTACCAGCAGGGTGGAGGTCACCGGGCGTGGCTGTCTAAATTTCAGCTGCTAAGCTGCGGGCAGGTGAGTACTGTGTGCACACTCTGATGGGCAGATTGAATGGTCCGCGGTGTAAATGGTCAGCAAAGGGAGAGTTCACAGCTCAGATCTGCTGGGGCCAACTTTAAAGCATGGGGAGGCTCAATTTCCATACTGCCCACCTGGAAAGATGAGAGGATTTTTTTCTGATTCACATGAGGACAGAGTCTGATGAGCACGGAAGGACCAAGAAACAGATCTCTACAAGAAAGTCCCTCCATGTCTGGGCCCTTTGTTCTTGTTAGAGCCCCTTTGATAACCCTCATGTTAAAAGGTGGGGGTAATTCCTGTCTCCTTAAGCATGGGGTGTACTTAGTGGCTTGCTTGTAATGAACAGAATGTGCTAGAATGTGGATCCTCCTGGATGTGGCTGTGAGGTGAGGACTGGAAATGCTCAACTATCTGGAATCTCCTCCTTCTTGAGACACAGGCTCAGCAAACATTCACTGTGTACTGACCGTGTTCCAGGGATGTGCTCTAGGGACACAGAATCATGTGAGGTGAGGACCCCGTGAGATGGGCAGGGAGACATGAGACAGACGCTGTCACTGGGCTAACCCTCTGGGTCTACTGGGGTTGCATTAGTCGGTGAAACTCCCCTGCTTGTTCCCCTTTTTCCAGGAGCAACACACAAGGACAGCCCAGAAGCAAACACTGGGCACAAAGGGGACTTTGCCCTCAGGAGCTGGGGGACAACTCCGCGTTAGGACCACTTACCAAGTAACAAGTCCCCTGGTTCCTGCTTGGGGAAAGGCCGGTCCTGCCACAGAGAAGGCGGCCAACTTCTAAGGTCCCAATTGGAAAAGACACTCCACTTGGTGGGAGAAGATCCCCACCTGAGCATTTGGGGCAGAACAGCCCCAAGGGGGAACTTTCCAGCATCCACAGACACACAAGCAGAGGCCAGGTGACTGCCTGGCAGAGAAGACTTGATGACATTCTTGCGTGGAAGAGAGAACAACTCTATAGTTGTCCTTTATGGGACACGACAGGATCCATGGCCACTGACCTTGAGGAGTGGAGCACTGGAAAAGGTCATGGCAACTGGTGACCTGGAGTTCTTTTGATCCCCAACATTCTATTGAGATAACGTGGACCTGTGAGTCCACAACTGGCTGGAGGTGTGCGGGGTGGCTTCGTGCAGAGCTCAGGAAGCAAGAGGAAGGAGGAACACAGGGTCAGTGTATGGGGACGGGGAGGGAAGGGAGGTGTACTTGCAGCAGGGATGGAGGGCCAGCTGGGGAGGCATGGACTTTGTCTAGGACATGACGTATAGGGATGAGACTGTGCTGCGTGTCCCCAGCACGCCTCTGGAGTGCCCCCGCCTCCCCCAACACGGCACTGCTCTAGGGGATTTTCTCAGCGAGCCCTCCAAACACTAGTCCATGTAGCCACTGTACCCAAAGTGCTGAAACCCAAAACCTGGACGTCACGCTTGCAGGCTCTTCCTGCAGCCTCTAAACCCATCAAACGCTGAGTCCAAGGATTCTGACTCCCAGAAGTCTAGGAAATGTGCCTCTTCTCATCGCCCGCCCCCCCCCCCCCATGGCCACCTTCCAATCCAGAGGACCATCACGTCCTCCCCAATGGCACCCAACTTGTGCCTAGCTTCAATCCAGCCCCTGTGAAGCAACCAGGAAGTTTTCAGTTATGGGTTTGGTCATGTCACTCTGCTGCAGAAACTCCACTGTGCCCTTGCTTGTGGGATCCGAAGAGTGCCATCTGTGGGAGGAAGGGATTAGTGGGGTAGGACAACAAGTCTACATGGGGCTCTCCTCCGATGGAGAAAACCCTAGTCCATCATATCCTGGATGGAGATGCTGGTCAGTGGCGTTGGCCTGTGGCAGCCCAGTAGGGGATTCTGCTCTCGCCAGCCTCACCTCCCACACAGCGGTCTCCTCCCCTGACTCCTCCAGGTCTCCTGGCCAATCCCCTTAATGGCCACGCACTCAGGCCAGGCCCCCATGAGCTCGCTGCATCAGACCATAGTCACCTGTACCTATAACACCTGCCCTTCTCCATAGCACTTGGTCCAATTATCATTTTTTACATGTGTTTGCATGATTTCCTCAAAATTAATCCTTTCCCTTGCTCTGGACTGTATACATCAGAGCTAGATCTAATTTGCTACTGGATCCCTGGGCCCCAAATGGACTGGCCAAGGGTCTGGAACGTCACAGAGGGTCTGGGTTGAGCTTTGGAGCCCTGACGTACCCACACACCTGCAGAAGTCTGTGGTTACATGGACGCTGAAGGCACGACAGTCAGGGGAATGGGGCGGGGGTTGGGGGGGCTCAGTCACGAGTTCCCTTCTCTTTCTCTCTCCAGCAGGAGGCCGGCTCAGACCTAGAGGAGAAGGCTGTGTGTCTGGGGCTGTGAGGCAGCCCCCTGAGCTCTGAGGACAAAGTGTGACAGCACAGTCCTTAACCAAATGGTGTGATCTCAGAGATGTGCACATAAAAGAATCTGAGGGGTGGCCTGCAGCAGTGATCATGACAGGCATCCGGAGGAGGCACCCAGGACCCCAGTGGGGGGAGACAGTGAAATCCTTATCTCTAACCTGTTCCTTCTTCAGGCCCAGAGCCTTTCCAAAGGCCAATAAACCTTTTACATTCTCACTTCAACTCCAATGTGGGGGCATGTGCTCCTTTTCTTTGGCTTTTCAAAGGGAGAAGGACAAAGCTTAAGATAAGGCTTTGGAAGCTGTGAACTTCCTCCAGCGTTAGCAATGACCAGCAGTATTTACTGAGCACTTACTAGGAGCCCACCCAGGAGTTACTTTCAGCTCCTGTGGCCACACAGGCATTGCTATTTTCTCAAGGAGGAAAGGGAGGGGTGAGAGTTTAAGCTTTCGGGATGCATGCACAGTTGGTGGGCAGCAGGACAGAAGCTGGAGCTGCCCAGCGGCTCCCACAGAACCTGCAGACGTGTGATTGGCCACTTCCGTGGTACCTGCTGGCTGTCCACGAGGATCTTGCCATCCAGTGAGGGACACAAGAGAAGAAGGGTCACTGAGATTTCACACCAGATGATTCTCTGTCCTGGGGTTTGGGGGCAGGGCAGGGGGAGACTGTCACCATCCTGGGCACTACAGGGTGGTTATCAGCATCCCTGTTCTTTACCCACTAGATGCCAGGACCACCTCCCCTCCAGTTATGACTACCAGAAAGTGTCTCCAGACATTGTCACACATCCCCTGGGGCAGGGGCAGGGGCAGAGTCACACCCCACTGACAGCCCCTGACACTGGGGATATGTGAGTTTTGCAAAGTAGAGAGACACTTGTAGAATGTTGTGCAAAGGAAGGCCCTGCCTTCTCATAATGGTGTGCAACAGCACACATTTTAAGAACCCTGAAACCTGAGCTCTCCACGCCGTCCTGGAAATTGACATGAGGGAACACTATTTGGGGTAAAGAGGGTTTTTCAAAATGCAGATTAGTTTTCTCTCTCTGCAACCACATTCCTAGGTAAGACTACATGCCCTAAATAACTCAAGTTGTGCCCTCCGTCTGTTCCTAGGGGCCTCTTCCCATAATATGACTCCCATATTTAGGTGCCAACATGTATTTCTTATCAATCCTGGGATTATGTATACACGCTGGTACCTGTGGGCTTAATGTCTGTGTCTTCTCTCAAAAAGAAAATCCATTGGGAAGAGCCCTGTGTCAAATCCTTTGTGGTCCAGGGTCAAGCCTTGCACTGATCAGCTCCTCAGTAATATTGTTGAGTAGATCTCTGGGCATTGATTCTTTCAAATTCTTCCCCAAATCATCAGGATAAGTTAGAAATATCCAAGTGTACACACTCACAAGACACAACGTGGTGAGTATTTGCAGAGAAGGGGGTAAGAACCTCACAAATGTAAAACCTGGATAAATTTAGCTCCAACCTAAAGGCGGTGTCATTGATTTTTGTCACCCTTTACATCTTCTATTTTAGAAACAATAGTCATCAGCTCCTGTAATCAAAAGTCTCCCTGTAAACTTACTGATTTGGGGGTATTTTTCTTTTTGAAATAACTCCTGCAGAGCAATCATCAGAACCTTGATGAATTCTGTGCGACACAAGGAGAAAAATGAAATACATCTTTTAAAAAGCTGCAGGGTTTTTGGTGTGAATAATTTTCAGAGCGTATTCTAAGAAGGGAATATTCTGCTAAATAGGAAACAGTACAAATATTAGAAGAGGTGGTGCATGCGCTTGTGTGGGGGGTGCTGTGCGTATATAGTGTGTAAACGTATGTGTTCACAAAAAAGTAGAGAAACTATTGCGGAGAAAAATCAGAAAACTCTTGGTATCTTGCAGAAGATGATGAGGTTGACGTCGGTTTAAAAATTCCCCCAATTCAACAATATGGTGGAGGAAAAACAAGAATGCCCAGGCCTTATGTTTAGATATGACAGAGAATTTGAATTTACTTTGTTCCCTCCAGCTTCTTAAGAAATACCCCAAAGCTAGGAATTAAAGTCATAAGGAGACTCGTGTACAAAAGAAGTGGATTCTTGAGTGACAGCACCACCGGGGAAGCCAGACCATCCCCTGCATAACCACTGGTGAAGGGGCCTCCCGGAGAGCCCCCACACGGAGGGAAGACCCCTGTCCCTCAGGAGGCTGCCCGGAGTGGGGGCTGTCAATGATGCCCCAAATGTGTGTGGAGAGCACTCCTGGCAAGGTGGGAGCACTTCACACTACATGCTCCTGCTGGTCACACACACACACACACACACACACACACACACACACACACACACACTTTCACTTTGGGTCTATTTTGGCCACTGTAATATTAACAAACTGACAAACTGGGAGAGAAAATCGGAGACTGATTTCTCAGGGGCTGTCGTCCACTGAAGCCCTCCCAACCCATTTCACGATGTGCCAAGGATTTCATCAAAGTTAATGAAGAAGCAGCATGAAGGGCCAGCTGGCTTCCGGACTTGGCTTCCACTCCTACCCACGGAGCTTCAGCCTCTTAAGATCTGAAGGGAATCCTGTTTGGAGCGTCCGTCGGGCTGTAGGGCTGCACAGAGATTCACTTAATTAAGCCACATTCAGGTTCAATCACAACACCCTTTCTTTACCCACTTCACACACTTTAGAAAAGAAGCTTCTTTTTTAATCACCAGAAGAAGGTTGCACAGAACCAGGGTATGCCCGAAGCATAGAACCTGCTCCCATCTCAGGTGCGACTAGGAGATTTGGGCAACAATGGGGCAGATTCAACACGAGGAGAGCATGTGGCCACCCTGGTGAGAGGTCATGTGTTTACTTACCTGGAATGAGTTTACACCCCAGCCTGAGCAAGCGGTGTGATGCTCACCCCCATTGGGGACTCAGACTGTTATCCCCTCGTCAGGCAGATTCCCAGGGTCTGAGCCTCTTAGGTGGGAACAACGGACACTTTGTTCGTCTGTCCGGTAAGTTAATATTCCACAAAATGAACGTGGGAAATTAGGCCATCTCACGGGTATTTGAGAAACCTGCCATGCCATGGCTCCGCACTCTTTCCAGTTCGTTCTGGTGCTAACTCAGGGTTTCCCTGCCCTGGAGGGAATGCGTCTGTCACAGTGACAGCACCGCTAGCTGTGTCCTCTCACTCTGCAAGCTCAGGGTGCTCCTGATACCCACGGACTGTCCCCCCACCACCCCACACTTGCTCACAACATCGTGTTCCCCAACTCACCCTCGGAGTCCATTCAGGCCGACAAATGATGTCAGACGTGGGGATGGCTGCTCCCAAGCTACAGGGATTTGAGTCCCTGATGCTCAAGGACCTCCCCTCCTCCTACTCTTCTTTCTTTTAAAGAATCCACATGTAGGTGATACCATGCAGTATCCATCTTTCTTTTTCTGGCTTATTTCACTGATCATAATGCCTCCAGGTTCATCCATGTGGTCACACACGGCAGGATTTCCTTCCCTGTTATGGCTCCGCAAGATTCCATTGTGCATAATGGAATATTACATGTGTCATATACAAAGAAATATTATATATCTGGAGATGCCCATTCATTCAACAGACACAGGTGGTTCCCTATGCATCCCAACCGCTGTGCACACATATTATCACAGAAACAGAGATTGACTGGTGGATACAAGGGTCCAGGGTGAGGGCGATGGGGAGAGGCTGGACAAAGGGTGCAGAGGAGTAAGTTCTGGGGTCGACTGCAGTTAACAATACCATATCCTATACTTGACACTTGTTAACAGAGTAGACCGTAAGCATCCCCATAAAGACAATGCTATGTGAGGGAGGTGATGGATGTGTTCGTTCACACAATAGGTTGTGGTGAATGTTTCTCAGGACGGAACACAGTCATGGATGTTAATGTTAAGAAAGGGCTATCCCCTCCCTGGAAGAAACAACCGCAATGGGAAAGAAAGTTGTGCCCGCCCTGCCCTTGCTCTCTGTCGCCTACCTCTCTTCTCTCTTCCTCGATGTAAGCCTGGGTGCATGAAGCTCTTCCTGGAGTAGGTGCCCCATTTTACATTTAAGAAGAGACTAGTGAGCTGGCAGGAAGCTGGCTGGGGAGGAGTGTCGGGGGCACCTGGAGGCTGCAGGGCAGGGAGGGGTATGGTGCAGAGGTCCAAGAGACTCATGGGCAGTACGTGGAGAGGATTGTAGGGACCCTGACTTCTGCTTGGGGTGACATGAGAGTCCACGGACGGGCTCTGTGCTGAGATACAATGTGGCCCTCGCTGCTCTGCAGGCTGATGGGACATGAACTAGGGTACAGGGGGTGCAGTGAGGATAGCTGGCTACCATAACCCAGGCAGGAGTGATGTTGGTGGCCCAGGTCAGAGGGGTGGTGCTGTGTGGGACAGCACGGGGTTCTGGTCCAACCAGATGCGTTGAAGAATGAGCCATGGGAACCTCAGGGGCGTGTTTATTCTCAGCGTCCTGGTCAGCATCATCGATCGCCCCTGATTGGCCCATATTATCTCCAATCCAAATATCTGCCTTTATCCATCAATCTAGATTAATTTCACAAAAATATTCTACCCCCAAAAAAGAAAACTGCAGAACAACAGAGGATTCCATGTGTGTAAAAGAAAATATTGAGTTTTTTGGGGGGAGATGTATGCATATGTGATGAATTATAAGAAAAGCAAAGAAATAATTATAGCATTTGGGGTAACAGGAGAAGGGGTACAGTTGATGGGTGTTCCTGGGCTTCCTTGTGTTACCTGAGTAGGGTAGAGAATCCACTCATTGCCATTCTTTAAGGAATGCACCCAGTATATGTACTCTTCTGTACATATGAAATATTCAAGATCAGATAAGGAAAAAGGTGCATTTAGAATGGGAAACGTTCATCTAAATCAGGCTTCTCAAATGTGCATATGTATACATATGGAGATGCCTTATAAGTACCATAGAGATGTATTATATAGATGACATTGTGGTAAATGCGTACTTATTTCTATAAAGGTACATAAGAAATAAAGTAGCTAACAGATAAAAATACTAGTTCTAGAAAATAAACTTACATTGCTTCTCAGCCTTTTGGCTAAGATCAAGTGTAGAAAATGAGTACACAGTGGAAGGTCAAGTGTAGAAAAGGAGCACACAGTGGAAGGGGTGGAGAGAACCCTAACTTAGGCTTCTACATCCTCCCCATCTTTGAGATCCTATTTAGAATGGTAGAAACCACACCTGTGTGTAGCATCGATCTTCTACCTTCTTCTCTACTTTTGACTTTGTAAAAGTCATATATTGTATATATTACCTTTATAATATTTTAAAATAGTGGTTAAAAATGCCACACTAGGGCGCCTGGGGAGCTCAGTCAGTTAAGCGTCCAACTTCGGCTCAGGTCACCATCTCACGGTTTGTGAGTTGGAGCCCCACAACTGGCTCTGTGCTGACAGCTGGGAGCCTGGAGCCTGCTTCAGATTCTGTGTCTCCCTCTCTCTCTGCCCTTCCCCCACTTGCACTCTGTCTCTCTCTCAAAACTAAATAAACATTAATTTTTTTAAATGCTACACTCAGCAACCTGAAGATTCTGCATCTATAATCACAATGAAAGTAAAGGTATTTGAAATTCCTTGGCCCCAAACCCTGCCAAAACCAAGAATCATCTCGTCAATACCCCAGTGCTCGAGTAGAGCCTGTGGAGCTGTCCCCTGCAACCATTGTGTAGGAGGGACAGCCTGTGGTCACTATATCCCCAGACATAAAGTGTCAGGAGGCGCGTTCAGGCAGCTGTCCGTGGTACTGCACTGCTGGCCCTTTCCCAGACCGCAGATAAGGGCCTAAAGGGTCTCTTTATGTCCAATGTGCTATAAAGGCCAATACTGAGACGGAACTTGGCATCCGGGTCACATTTGGCACAACAAACGACACCTCGGGCCAGAAGCAACTGACTCCACTCATTTGTTGCAAAGAGGTGTGGGGACACATGAAAATGGCCATTTCAGATCACGAGTGTCATGAATACAAATGAAAAATAAACTCACAATGTCTGCGGCTCATGAAGCCTGTCATGCTTGGCAACTAGGAGGCGGGACTGAATTTAAAACCATAATCAGACCTGCTAATTGTTCACTCACTGCCAACCGTCTGAGAAAACAAACATATTAATATGGCTTTGACTTTTGACGAGTACTTGCGCTCATCGCCAGATGGGAGAGTACACAGAGATGAGAACACGGGAGGAGAGAAGTAAGGCAGTTTGGAAAACATCAGATGATGTATTGTTTTTGTACGTAACGTTACCTACCTCTCAAAGAGGGCTGCTGGACTTTCACAGAGATTCCCACATTCTTCATTAGAAAAACTTTTTGGGGGGGCACCTGGGTGACTCAGTCAGTTAAGCATCTGACTCTTGATTTTGGCTCAGTTCATGATCTCAGGGCTCGTGAGATCCCAGGGTTCAAGCCCCACGTAGGGCTCTGTGCTGACAATGCGGAACCTGCTTGGGATTTTCTCTTCCTCTCCCTCTACACCTCTACTGCGCTCTCTCTCTGTCTCTCTCTGTCTCTCTGTCTCTCTGTCTCTCTCTCTCTCTCAAAATAAACATTTAAAAAAAAAGAAGAGAAAAACTTGGGGCACCTGGGTGGCTCAGTCGGCTGAATGTCCGAATTTGGCTCAGGTCATGATCTTATGGTCCATGAGTTCCAGCCCCACATTGGGCTCTGTGCTGACAACTCAGAGCCTAGAGCCTGGTTCAGATTCTGTGTCTCCCTCTTTCTCTGTCCCTTCCCCACTCACCGTCTCTCTCTCTCTCTCTCTCTCTCTCTCTCTCTCTCTCTCTCTGTCTCTCTGTCTCTCTCTCTCTCTCTCTCTCAAAAAATAAAAAAAAAGTTAATTTTTTTTTAATAAAACTTTTCTTAACACCTGCTGGCCTATAAAGAAGAGAGAATAATACAAATATTTTTAAGGATGCTGAACTTTTTTACAAAGCTTAACTTTTTAATTATTGGCTGCTTTGAGGAGCCTTCATAGGGCATATCAATTGGATCAGTAATTGTATAGCACCCTGAAAAAGTCGTTGCCTCAGAGTACTAATGTCAGAACAAATGATTTCCAACTCATTAGAACTCAACAGAGACCAGAAGAGTGTAAGAATGAACTCTCAGGAGCTGTGAGGCATTTATGTACAGCATGCCCAGTCTTAGACAACCCCACAGGTTGACTTCTCAGGGCATATTTCCAGATGAAGGAGTCAGGGAAGTCAGCCAAGTTCTTGGAATATCTCAACTAGTAAGTGCCCAACTTGGATTCAAACTCAGGTCAGCCTGTGCCCATCCCAGAAGTCCACACTTCCTTTCAAGCACAGTCTTCAAACATCTTTTTTCTCTTTATGAAACATTCCAGAATTGATGCAGATTCCTTTTGTCCCGCAGGTCAATCAGTGCCAGCCCACAGAGTGATGGATTTCCTTAAGACACTAGAGCCCAAGATTCATCTTCTGGTTCAAAAAATAAAGTTTATGTGCTCCTAAAGCCCAGTGTGTATACTTGTAAGTGAGCTAGGTTGAACAGACTTGATTCTGACCCTCATCTTCCTCGTCCTTCAGTTCATGGCACCCCTGCCCGCCCATCCCATGCCTGGACCAGTTTGGGACCCTTGTGCTGCCACCTCTGAAATGTATCCACAGTGTTCACTTTAAACGTAAATGAGATGTACGGGCAGAACAGTGCTCCCCACAAAGATGGCTCATCTGTGGACCGCAGGATATGGAGAGTACCCTGGGTCACCCAAGTGGGTCCGCCCTGAAGGTGGGAATGGGAGGAGAGAAAGACTGGTGTGTGCACCGACATGGGTCTTAACCACCGAGCAGGCAGACTCCAGCCCACAAGGGCCGCTAGCAGCTGGAAAAGGCCAGGAGGTGGGAGTCTCCCTGGGAGCCTCCAAGAGGAATGCGGCGTGTGGGCATCATGACTTCAGCCCCGTGAGAGCACAGGTGAGGCCAGAGCTGGGAAGAACAGTGTTGCTTGAAGCCACTGTTTGTCGTCATGTACATCAACTGATGCCACTCCCTGCTTAACAGGCCACAGCACTTTCTCACTGCTGTTGCAAAAATATCAGCTCCTTGCTGAGCTCAGTGGCCCCAGGTTGGGGGACCTACCTGACACCAAATCCCCTGTGTGTCACGTCCCTCCTCCCCTCTCACTGGACGCCAGGCTCAGGGCCCCTGGTGTTATGATCCGGTTGTTCCTACCTCGGGGACTTTGCCCTCGATGCCCCTCCCTGAAACACTCTGCACCCTTCCTTTCCTCCAGGCCTCAATTTCCACGTCCCCTTCTCAGAGTGTCCTATGCACTGGCAGCAGCAGCTCCAGGGATTGCTGCAAATGCACATTCTCAAACCCCGTGGCACGCCTGCCTGATCAGAGACTCTGGAGATTGTGGGTCCCAGGTGCACTAGTTGACTGAGCCTCCTTTCCTCCCCTCGTTCCCCAGGGGGTGGCAGCCTCATCTATCTCCATCTCTGGTACCTAATGAGGCAAGCTGCACAGCAGGAGCTCAGTAAATATTTGTGGGATGCATTACTGAAAGTATTTTCTAGAAGCCGCGAAGACGGCACCACGCTATGTATAAAAAGATCAAAACAGCATGGCTCTGCCCTGCAGAACTTACAGTGGAGTGGAAAAGGTCTTTTCTCATGCAGCGTGGTGCACACCATGACAAATGCCTATGACAGCCTGAATGAGGGCCCCTGAACACATGTGACGCCTGGCTTGTGCCAAGCACAGGACAGATTGTGTGTGATGCATGTCCTCGTCCATGAAACGTATACTGTCTCCCCTGCTTAGAACATGATCCCCCCATATTGCTCACTCAGAGACACACCTATACCTGGTGCCTGCCATCCAGAGGAAGTCATCAAAAAAATGGGTTGGACGTGGGATGTCTCGGTGGCTCAGTCAGTTGGGAGTCTGCTCTTGATATTGGCTCAGGTTGCGATCTCACGGTTCATGGGTTCGAGCTCTGTGTGGGGCTCTGCACTGGCAGCGTGGAGCCTGCTTGGGGTTCCCCTTCTCTGCCTCATGCCCACTCATGTGTACTCTGATTGCTCACTCTTGCTCTCTCCCTCTCTCTCAAAATAAATTAACTTTAAAAAATATGTGTCGGGGTACCTGGGTGGCTCAATCAGTTGTCTGACTTCATGTTAGTTCATAATCTCATGGTTTCTGAGTTTGAGCCCCGCATCAGGCTATGTGCTGTCAGCTCAGAGCCTTGAGCTTGCTTCCAATTCTGTGTCTCCCTCTCTCTCCGCCCCTACCTGCCAGTGCTCTCTCTCTCTCTCTCTCTCCCTCCCTCTCTCTCTCTCTCTCTCTCTCTCTCTCTCTCTCTCTCTCTCAAAAATAAACGTTATAAGTATATGAATGAATGAATGAATGAATGAATGAATGAATGAATGAATGGTCATAGATTCAGAAGATAAAAAAATCTTAGAGGAATGTGGACAAGGCAACCAGGCTTGGGTGTTCCAGCTAAAGGTGCAATCAGAGCAAAAGCCCTGAGGGGTGGGAAGCTTGAAGAAAGGCCAGAGGGGTGGTGGCGGAGGCGCCTCCAGTGACCGTGGTGTCAGCAAAGCTGCAGTCCCAGCTGAGGCACGCTGACCCACACAAGGAAGAAGCCTGCGGGGGGTGGGGTAGAGGGCTTTACCACAACCCCCACGGAGAGTATTCCTGTCCAGGATTCTCCACCCAGGTGAGGGGTTCCCGGTACAGAATGGGGTCCTATAGCAGGGGAGACACTGGCCGACCCAGCCTCAGGGGCAGACAGACTGTCTTCCCCGCCCAGCAGCTGAAGACGCTGCTGGAAAGGGGGAGAAGAGACTCAGCCCAGAAGGCAAGTGGAAACTTCCCACCTGAACTCTGAAAATAAGGAATGGGTGGTTTGAACTCTGCTTGAAACTATGCATTGGGAGACAGTTAGTCCTTTCAAGGCCATGGGCTAAATAATCTGAGGCATTTTCACAGAGCAGTGACTCATCTGAGATAGATTCATCACTTCACCTCACAGCTGGCCTTGTGGGGACTAATTTGATGACGTGTCTCCCTTCAGTGAATTTCCAAGAAAGGGTTTTTTGCGCCTCTATGTATTTAAGATGAAAAACACAATAAAGCTTTTTATTATCAAACCTATCCTGATTCAGTCGAAGCCCCACAGGTAAAAACTTCACGTGCCCCTGTGTGTAAACAAACACGGACACTGTGCGTGGGGACAGGCACTTCTGCACACACAGGACACTGAGCACGCAACGTTGGCATATATAACATTACACCAAAACCCAGGGTACTTTTTTTCTCCTTATCAAAAATGTACTGGGCCATAGCTCTGTGAATATACTTGGTGATCTAAGCTATTCATTAAAGGTAGTAGAACAGAAAAATAACTTTTGATACACAGCCACTCCAACATGCTATGTTTTAGAGTCTTTGCTAAATCACATTGTCAGAGTTCACTTTATTTTACTATTGAGTCAATGTGAAAGAATGAACCCTCTCTCTCAGAATTGTCTCTCCTTAATGCTCAGGTCCTGCTCTGCTAAGTTCCAGGCTTAATTTACTCCTTGGAACAAGCCATTAAGTATGCATTGCAGCTCTGTGCCTGCTCTGTGAACTGTCCCCTTTTCTTAAATACACAGCCATGTAGTAAAGGTCCCCCAGGAGGGGATTGGAACTATGTTTGGTAGTTAGCAGCAAATCAGGCATAATGTGCACGCGTCCAGAATCTTTCATGTGACACCAGGAATTTTTCAATCATCATCAAGAATCATAAAATACTTAGGAATAAGCCTAACCAAAGATGTAAAGGAACTGTACACTAAAAACTATAGAAAGCTTATGAAGGAAATTGAAAAAAAATAAAAACAAATGGAAAAACATTCCATGCTCATGGATTGGAAGAATAAGTACTGCTAAAATGTCAATACTACCCAAATCAATCTACACGTTCAACGCAATCCCAATCAAAATTGCACCAGCATTCTTCTAGAAGCTAGAGCAATCTATCCTAAAATGTATATGGAACCACAAAAGACTTCAAATAGCCAAAGTAATATTGAAGAACAAGACCAAAGCAGGAGGCATCACAATGCCAGACTTTGGCCTTTACTACAAAGTTGTAATCGTCAAGACAGCATAGTATTGGCACAAAAACAGACACATAGACCAATGGAATAGAATACAGACTCCAGAATTGGACCCACACAAGTACGGCCAAGTAATCTTTGACAAAGCAGAAAAGAATATCCAATGGAAAAAAGATAGTCTCTTTAACAAAGGGTGCTGGGACTCACGGATTGTGGGTTTGAGCCTCGTGTCAGGCTCTGTGCTGACAGCTCAGAGCCTGGGGCCTGCTTCTATTCTGTGTTTCCCTTTTAGCGCCCCCCACCCACTTACGCTCTGTCTCTCTCTTTTTCTCTCTAAAAATAAATAAACATTATTTTTTTTTTTAAAGTCAATCATATGCCTGTTCAGGTATTTTCTCCTGCATAGATGGACTGAGAATTAATAAAAGTGACTACATTATTTAACAGACGTAGTAAAGAGATCATCACCAGGTAAGGACCATCACTGCCACCAACGGCTTCTCCAGCCAGATATGGGGACATATGGTACCTTCTGAGAATGTGCAAACGCAGAGTATACTGTGCATACTGGGGCATACTGGGGGCAGGCACAGGCTGGCAACTCCCATTCCCCTTTGCAAACAACAATCCTGTGCGTTCTGACTCCAGGAATGCCTGGAATACAGACTGGCTCTAATTAACAACCGAGAGAAACGCAGTGGTATAAAATTGATAGAAGAAATGTAAAATTGAACAAATGAATAATGATTAAATGGAAAAGCTATCTGTAACTCCCAGTAAATTATATTTTATGGCATCAAAAACATGCAGTTTTTTCCCAGAAGAAAGGATCTAGAATTTCCAAGGTAAAGAAACTTGGCATAAAATATGAGAGGAAGAGGGTACTGAATTTAGAAGCATGTCAGGCCCAACAGGCACAGATGCTAAACTAAACAGGAAAGCCTTCAAATCCCAAATCAGAGCACCCCCTCCAGCATGCTAAGGGCAGAGGCGCAACAGCGTGAGCTTCGGCCACCCGGCTAGCTTTCCTTCCTTCCTTCCTTCTTTCTTTCCCCAATTGCCCCTACGACAGGACCTGTGACGGGTGGCAGGATTCTGTCCTGAGGATGTAAGAGGCAGTCTCTATTCCCACATCGCTCACAGGCCAGCGGGATCGTGGCTCAAAGACAAAGTAACACCCCACCTCAGAGCGGTTTCCAAAACTCAAAACGCAGCCAGAATTCGTCAGTGCCCCTGGGGTGAGATTCAGGGTCCCCAGTCCTCCTCTCTGGCACTCCCCCACCTGCCCCACCCCCGATCTTCCTTCTGGGCTCCCAACCAGCTTCACTCCAGCCTCAGGGCCTGCACCTGTGCCCTCCACCTGAAATGCTCTTGTGCTCCGTCATTGAGTGGCCGGCTCTCTGTCTGTCACCTGCCCCTCCTTGACTTCACGCCAGGTGAGCTCCAGTCAAGGCAAACCGACAGCCTCGTAGACAGAGGCGTCCAAGCAACTGCAGGACATGTATGGTGATGGCAGTGCTCTGAGGAGGAGGCTTCGGCGAGCCCCGGCTCTGTTCACCCCTTGGGTGGCACTGCTGGTGCTCAAGGTCACCCAGAGTTGCAGAGCAGGAGCGATATGGGGAAAGTCAGAAATCTCACCGTTCTTAACAAAATTCAACTGTTTTTCCTCGAAACAACAATGAAAAACTAGAACACAGAAAAACTTATGTTCCTGGAAGACTTTGATTAATTTCTAGAGTTGTGGAAAAGCTTCTTCTGACCATTTCGGCCATCTTTTCTTAGTGGGAGAGTGACATTCAGAGGTCGTTACTCTGTTGTTTCTCTTCTTTCTGTCTCTGTCTCTGTCTCTGTCTCTGTCTCTGTCTCTCTCTCTCTTTCACAATTAAACTCCCCTCTTGGCTGCATCAACCTGTAGGCAGCTTCAGTACTTCCCTTTGAAAACTCCTCCCACTTCTCTCGAGTGCTCCCCCAGCTACAGCCTCTGGAGGCATCTGAGGGCGCCAGACCAGCTTCTCAGGCGCATCCACTGCTGCGTCCACTCCACACTGCTCCTACCCCTCGGCTGGCCCAGGAACCTCCCCAGGGTCTCCTGAGGCCTCCACCCACCCACACCCAACCGCCATCCTCCACACCCTTGCTGGACCTCCCAGCGCCGACTTCCTTCCAGAAACACTCCTCCCCTGGCTACAGTCTCCAGTGTCCTTCCCGCTGCTCCTCAGCCTGCTGGTAAGGCATAGTCTCTTCTACCCAGCTGGCAGCCATGGCATTCATCAGAGACACAAGAGGGGAGAGAGAGGAGAGACAGAGGGAGACAAAAGAGAGAGAGAGAGACAGAAGACAGAGACATGGAGAGACAGGGGGGAGACAGAGACAGAGAGAAGAGTGGAGTGAGAGACAGAGAGATGGTGGGCCTCACTCCCTCATGGGTGACATCCTCACTGTTGCTCTGGAACCTCACCCAGGCCCTGGCCTCAGCCACACAGGAATGTGTCTTTCTCACATGATTTTCTCCAGTCCAGCCCCCTCCTCTGATCTGAAGCTGACATCTCCCACTGTGCCCTTGACCCATCCTCTAAACACAGGACCAGGGTGTCCCAGGTAAGTACTGACCTCCTGAAAGCATTGACACATGACCTGGGCTGACAGACCGTCCACTCAGGCCCTGAGACCCTCTGGGACTGCTAGTCCCTACAACTTTTTCCAAATCCCCTGTAATTCCCCTTGGAGTGTGTCTGTGAGCAGTTGCAACATCCATCCCATTTGAAAGACAGGACCCCAGCAATCATCCCCGGAACACTGCTCACCTACACTGTCCTTGCCAGGCCCTTGCAACATGCTACCTGCTGACCATCCTGTCAGGCACCTGCTCAGAACTGCTGACCATCCCAGTGGGTCACCTGCTCACACCTGCTGACCATCCTGACAGAGTCCTGCTCACACCAGCCCCTTGGAGCCGGCTGGGCACAATTTGTCTGAATCTGCTCAGCCTGTAGGTGAAATGATCAAATACTACAACCACTGTTGTTACACCTGAGAAGAGGTAGTTGGCACTTTCCAGTTGCCATCATTCCCCAAGCACCTTCAAATGTAAAGATGCTTCCTCGAGCTGACATAGCCACGCTGAGCACCTGCCTTGTTTCAACTCCGGAAGTCAGTCAGGAGAACCGCCCCTCTCTTGTACAGAAGTCAGTCAGGAGGACCTCCCCTCTATCTCATCTGAAAGTCGGTCAGGAGACCCTCCCCTCTCTGGTCCAGAAGTCAGTCAGGAGAAACTCCCCACTCTCTCATCCAGAAGTAAGACAGGAGAACCTCCCCTGTCTGGTCAAGAAATCAGTCAGGAGAACCTCCCCTCTCTCTCTCCTGGATGTCAGTCAGGAGAATCTCCCCTCTCTCTCCTGCAAGAGAACCTCCACTCTCTGATCCAGAATTCAGTCAGGAGTACCTCCCCTCTCTCATCCAGAAGTCAATCAGGAGAACCTCCCCTCTCTCTCATCTGGAAGTCGGTCAGCAGAATATCCACTCTCTGGTCCAGAAGTCAGTTAGGAGAAGCTCCAGTCTCTCTTCCAGAAGCCACTCAGGAGAACCTCCCCTCTCTCATCCAGAAGTCAGTCAGGAGAACCTCCCCTCTCTCTCATCTGGAGGTCATTCAGGAGAGCCTCCCCTCTCTCTCATTCAAGAACCTTCCCTCTCTGGTCCAGAAGTCATTCAGGAGAACCTCCCTTCTCCCTCTTCCAGAAGTAAGACAGGAGAAACTCTCTGTCTGGTCCAGAAATCAGTCAGGAGAACTTCCCCTCTCTCTCGCCTTGAAGTCAGTCAGGAAAATCTCCCCTCTCTCTCATCTGACATGGGTCAGGAGAACCTCCACTCTCTGGTCCGGAAGTCAGTCAGAAGAACCTCTGCTGTCTCTATTCTGGAAGTCAGTCGGGGCAACCTCCCCTCTCTCTCGTCCAAAAATCATTCAGGAGAACTTCCCCTCACTCTCGTTCAAGAACCTCCCCTCTCTGGTCCAGAAGTCATTCAGGGAAACCTCCCCTGTCTCTCATTCAGAAGTATGTCAGGAGAACCTCCCCTCTCTCATCCAGAAGTCAGTCAGGAGAACCTCCCATCTCTGGTCCAGAAGTCATTCCGGAGAAACACCCCTCTCTCTCCTCTAGAAGTAAGACAGGAGAAACTCTCTGTCTGGTCCGGAAATCAGTCAGGAAAACTTCCCCTCTCTCTCGCCTCGAAGTCAGTCAGAAAAGTCTCCCCTCTCTCTCATCCGACATCGGTCAGGAGAACCTCCACTCTCTGGTCCGGAAGTCAGTCAGAAGAAACTCCGCTGTCTCTTATCTGGAAGTCAGTTGGGGGAACCTCCCCTCTCTATCGTCCGAAAGTCATTCAGGAGAACTTCCCCTCTCTCTCGTTCAAGAACCTCCCCTCTCTGGTCCAGAAGTCATTCAGGGAAAACTCCCCTGTCTCTCATTCAGAAGTCAGTCAGGAGAACCTCCCCTCTCTCATCTGGAAGTCAGTCAGCAGAACCTCCCCTCTATGATCCAGAAATCAATCAGAAGAACTGCCCTCTCTCTCGTCCAGAAGTTAGACAGGAGAACCTCTCGTGTCTGGTCCAGAAATCAACCAAGAGAACCTCCCCTCTCTCTCGCCTGAAAATCAATCATGAGAACCTCCCCTCTCTATCCTGCAAGAGAACCTCCCCTCTCTCATCCAGAAGTCGGTCAGCAGAACCTCCACTCTCTGATCCAGAAGTCAGTGTGGAGAACCTCCCCTCTCTCTCATCCAGAATTCATTCAGAGAACCTCCCCTCTCTCTTGTTCAAGAAACTCCTCTCTCTGGTCCAGAAGTCAGTAAGGAAAATCTCCCTCGCTCTCATGCAAAAGTCAGTCAGGAGAAACTCCCCTCTCTCATCCAGAAGTCATTCAGGACCACCTCCCCTCTGTCACATCCAGAAGTCGGTCAGGAGAAGCTCCCCTCTCTCGTCCAGAAGTCAGTCAGGAGAATCTCACCTCTCTCTCTCCGGAAGTCATTCAGGACTACTTACACTTTCTCTTGCTCAAGAACCTCCCCTCTGTGGTACAGAATTCAGTGTGGAGAACCTCCCTTCTCTCTTGTCCAAAGTTAAGACAGGGGAACCTCCCCTGACTGCTCTGGAAATCAGTCAGGAGTACCTCCCCTCTCTCTTGCCTGAAGTCAGTCAGGAGAATCGCCCCTCTCTTTCCATCAAGAGAACCTCCACTCTCTGGTCCAGAATTCTGTCAGGAGACCTCACCTCTCTCTCATCCAGAAGTCATTCAGAAGAATATCTCCTCTCTCTCTTCAACAACCTCCCCTCTCTGGTCCAGAAGTCACTCAACAGAACCTCCCCTCTCTCCCGTCCAGAAGTCAGTCAGGAGAACCTCCACTCTCTGGTGCAGAATTCAGACAGGAGAACCTCCCCTCTCTGTCATCCAGAAGTTGGTCAGCAGAACATCCATTCTCTGCTCCGGAAGACAGTCAGAAGAACCTCCGATCTCTCATCCAGAAGTCAGTCAGGAGAACCTCCATTGTCTTTCATTCAAGAACCTCCACTCTATGGTTCAGAAGTCAGTCAGGTAAACTTCCCATCTCTCTCGTCCAAAAGTCAGTCAGAAGAACCCCCCCTCTGTTGTCCAGAAATCAGTCAAGAGAACCTCCACTCTCTCATCTGGACGTCGGTCAGCAGAACGTCCACTCTCTGGTCCAGAAGTCAGTCAGGAGAACCTCCCCTCTCTCTCGTCCGGAAGTCGGTAAGCAGAACTCCATCTCTGGTCCAGAAGTCAGTCAGGAGAACCTCCCCTCTTCTCTCACCTAGAAGTCAGTCAGGGTGATCTCCCCTCTCTCTCTTTCAAGAGAACCTCCATCTCTGTTCCAGAATTTGGTCAGGAGAACCTCCCCTCATTCTCATTCAAGAACCGCTGATCTCTGGTACAGACGTCCGTCAGGAAAACCTCCCCCTCTCTCTTCCAAAGTCAGTCAGGAGAACGTCCCCTCTATCGTCCAGAAGTCAGTCAGTAGAACCTCCCCTCTCTCTCATCCAGACTGTGGTCAGCAGAACCTCCCCTCACTCGTCCAGAAATCATTCAGGAGAACCTCCAGTCTCTCTCATTCAAGAACCTACACTCTCTGGTTGAGAAGCCAGTCAGGAAAACCTCCGCGCGCTCCCGTCCAAAAGTCAGTCAGGAAAACCTACCCTCTCTCATCCAGAAGCCAGTCTGGAGAATCTCCCGTCTCTCTCATCCAGAAGCCAGTAAGCAGAACCTCCACTCTGTGGTCCAGATGTCAGTCAGGAGAATCTCCCATCTCTCACCCAGAAGTCAGGCAGGAAAACCTCCACTCTGTGGTCCAGATGTCAGTCAGGAGAATCTCCCATCTCTCGCCCAGAAGTCAGGCAGGAAAACCTCCACTCTCTCTTGTCCAGAAGTCAGTCTCGAGAACCTCCCCTCTCTCTCATCCAGAAGCCAGTCAGGAAAACCTCCCCTCTCTCTTGTTCAAGAACCTCCCCTCCCTCTCTGGTCCAGAAGTCAGTCAGGAGAACCTCTCCTCTCTGTTGTCCAGAAGTCAGTCAGGAAAACCTCCCCTCTCTCATCCAGAAGTCAGTCAGGAGAATCTCCCCTCTCTCTCATCCAGAAGTCAGTCAGCAGAACCTCAACTCTGTGGTCCAGATGTCAGTCAGGAGAATCTCCCATCTCTCGCCCAGAAGTCAGGCAGGAAAACCTCCACTCTCTCTTGTCCAGAAGTCAGTCTGGAGAACCTTCCCTCTCTCTCTCATCTGGAAGTTGGTCAGGAGAACCTCCCATCTCTGGTCCAGAATTCATTCAGAAGAAGCTCCCCTCCCTCTCGTCCAGAAGTAAGACAGGAGAACCTCCCTTGTCTGGTCCAGAAATCAGTCAAGAGAACCTCCCGCCTCTCTCGCCTGGAAGTCAGTCATGAGAATCACCCCTCTGTCTCCTGCCAGAAACCCTCCCCCCCTCATCCAGAAGTCGGTCAGCAGAACCTCCCCTCTCTCATCCAGAAGTCAGTCAGGAGAACCTCCCCTCCCTCTTGTTCAAGACCCTCCTCTCTCTGGTCCAGAAGTCAGTAAGGAAAACCTCCCCTCTCTCTCATCCAAAAGTCAGTCAGGAGAAACTCCCCTCTCTCATCCAGAAGTCATTCAGGACCACCTCCGCTCTCTCACATCTGGAAGTCGATCAGGAGAACCTCCCCTCTCTCATCCAGAAGTCAGTCAGGAAACCCTCCCATCTCTCTGTCCAGAATTAAGACAGCAGAACATCCCGGCTCTGGTCCAGAAATCAGTCAGGAGAATATTCCCTCTCTCTCATCTGGAAGACTGTCAGCAGAACCTGTACTCTCTGGTCCAGAAGTCAGTCAGGAAAACCTCCCCTCTGTCGTCCAGAAGTCACTCATGAGATCCTCCCCACTCTCTCATCCGCAAGTTGGTCAGCAGAACATCCCATCTCTGGTCCACAAGTCAGTCAGGAGAAGCTCCAGTCATTCGTCCATAAGTCACTCAGGAGAACCTCCCCTCTCTCATCCAGAAGTCAGTCAGGAGAACCTCCCCTCTCTCGTCCGGAAGTCAGTCAGCAGACCCTCCCCTCTCTCATCCAGAAGTCAGTTAGAGAACCTCCCCTCTCTCTCGTTGGGAAGTCATTCAGGAGAACCTCCCCTCTCTCTCTCATTCAAGAACCTCCCCTCTCTGGTCCAGAAGTCATTCACGAGAACCTCTCCTCTCTCTTGTCCAGAAGTAAGACAGGAGAACCTCCCCTGTCTGGTCAAGAAATCAGTCAGGAGAACCTCCCCTCTCTCTCGCCTGGAAGTCAGTCAGGAGAATCACCCCTGTCTCTCCTCCAAGAGACCCTCCACTCTGTGGTCCAGAAGTCAGTCAGGAGAACCTCCATTCTCTCATCCAGAGAGAATCTTGTCAATCAGGGGAACATCCCCTGTCTCTCATCTGGAAGTCGGTCAGCAGAACCTCCGGTCTCTGGTCCAGATGTCAGCCAGGAGAATCTCCCCTCTCTCTCATCGGGAAGTTGGTCACCAGAACCTCCAGTCTCTGGTCCAGAAGTCAGTCAGCAGAACTTCCCCTCTCTCGTTCAGAAGTCATTCAGGAGAACCTCCCATCTCTCATCCAGAAGTCAGGCAGGAAAACCTCTCTCTCTTGCCCAGAAGTCAGTCAGGAGAACCCTCCCTCTCTCTCATCTGGAAGTTGGTCAGGAATGTCTCCCCTCTCTGGTCCAGAAGTCAATCAGGAGAAACTCCCCTCTCTCTTGTTCAGCAAACTCCCCTCTCTGGTCCAGAAGTCAGTGAGGAGAACCTCTCCTCTTGTCCAGAAGTTACAACAGGGGAAACTCCCCCTGTCTGCTCCAGAAAACAGTCAGGAGTACCTCTCCTCTCTCTTGCCTGAAGTCAGTCATGAGAACCTCCCCTCTCTCTCATTCAAGAATATCCACTTTTTGGTCCTGAAGTCAGTCAGGGAAACCTCCCTTCTATCTCGTCCAAAAGTCAGTCAGGAGAACCTACCCTCTCTGGTCCAGAAGTCAATCAAGAGAACCTCCCCTCTCTCTCATCCAGAAGTCAATCAGCAGAACATACACTCTCTGGTCAAGAAATCAGTCAGAAGAACCTCCACTCTCTTGTCCAGAAGTCACTCAGGACAACCTTCCCCCCTCTCATCCAGAAGTCTGTCAGTAGAACCTCCCCTCTCTCTCATCCAGGAGTCGGTGGGCAGAAACTCCCCTCTCTTGCCCAGAAGTCAGTCAGGATAACCTCCCCTCTCTCCCATTGAAAAGTAAGACAGGAGAACCTCCCCTGTCCGGTCCAGAAATCAGTCAGGAGGACCTCCCCTATCTCTCGCCTGGAAGTCAGTCAGGAGAATCTCCCCTCTCTCTCATCCGGAGGTCGATCAGCAGAAAATCCACTCTCCGGTCCGGAAGTCAGTCAGGAGAACCTCCCCTTTCTCATTCAGAAGTCAGTCAGGAGAACCTCCTGTCTCTTGTCCAGAAGTCAGTCAGGAAAACCTCCCCTCTCTCTCATCCAGAAGTCAGTCAGGGGAACCTCCCCTCTCAGGTGAAGAAATCAGTCAGAGGACCTACCCACTCTCTCGTCCGGAAGTCGGGCAAAATAACCTCCACTCTCTGGTCCAGATGTCAGTCAGGAAAACCTCCCTCTCTCTCATCTGGAAGTCTGCCAGGAGAACCTCCCCTCGCTTGTCCAGAAGTCAGTCAGACAACCTCCCCCCTCTCTCTTTCAAGAACCTCCACTCTCTGGTCGAGAAGCCATTCAGGAGAACCTCCCCTCTCTCTCGTCCAGAAGTAAGACAGGAGAACCTCATCTGTCTGGTACAGAAATCAGTCAGGAGAAACTCACCTCAATCTCGCCTGGAAATCAGTCATGAGAATCACCCTTCTCTCTCCTGTAAGAGAACCTCCACTCTGTGGTCCAGAATTCAGTCAGGAGAACCTCCCCTCTCTCATGCAGAATGCAGTCAGGAAAACCTCCCCTCTCTCATGCAGAAGTCAGTCAGGAGAACCTCAGGTCTCTAATCCAAAAGTCATGTAGGAGAACCTCCCCTCTCTCATCCAGAAGTCAGTCCGGAGAACTTCCCATCTCTCGCATCCGGAAGTCGATCAGCAGAACCTCCGCTCTCTGGTCCAGAAGTCACTCAGGAGAACCTAGCCTCTCTCGTCGAGGAAACATTCAGGAAAACCTCCCCTCGCTCTAGTCCGAAAGGCAATCAGGAGAACCTCCCCTCTCTCATCCAGAAGTCAGTCAGGAGAAGCTACCCCATCTCTCATCCGGAAGTCAGTCAGCAGAACCTCCACTCTCTCGTCCAGAAATTAGTCAGGAAAACCTCCCCTCTCTCGTCCAGAAGTCAGGCAGGACAGAAGTCAGTCAGGAGAACCTCCCCTGTCTCTCATCTGAATGTTGGTCAGGAGAACCTCTCATCTCTGGTCCAGAAGTCAGTCAGGAGAACCTCCCCTGGCTCTTGTCGGGAAGTCATTCAGAGAGCCTCCCCACCCTCTCGCTCAAGAACCTCCCCTCTCTGGTCCAGAAGTCATTCAGGAGAAACACCCCTCTCTCTCACCCAGAAGTAAGGCAGGAGAACCTCCCGTGTCTAGTCCAGAAATCTGTCAACAGAACCCCCCCCCTCTCTCGCCTGGAAGTCAGTCCTGAGCATCACCTCTCTCTCTCCTGCAAGAGGACCTCTGCTCTCTGTTCCAGAAGTCAGTCAGGAGAACCTCCAGGCTCTCGTCCAGAACTCAATCAGGACAACCTCCCCTCTCTCTCTTACAGAATTCGGTCAGCATAACCTGCCCTCTCTTGTCCACCAGTCAGGAAGGAGCACCTCCACTCTCTCTCTTTCGGAAGTCATTCAGAGATCCTCCCCTCTCTCTTGTTCAAGAACCTCCTCTCTCTGGTTCAGAAGTCAGTCAGAGGAACCTCCCCTCTCTGGTTCAGAAGTCAGTCAGGAGAACTTCCCCTCTCTTATCCAGACGTCAGTCAGGAAAACCTCCCCTCCTTCTCATCCAGAAGTCAGTCAGGAGAACCTCCCCTCTCCCTCATCTGGAAGTTGATCAGGAGCACCTCAATTCTATGGTCCAGAAGTCACTCAGGAGAACCTCCCCTCTGTCTCGTCCAGAAATCACTCAGGAGAACCTCCCCTCTCTCTTATCCGGAAGTCGGTCAGGAAAACCTCCCCTCTCTCTCGTTCAAGAACCTCCCCTCTCTGGACCAGACATCAGTCAGGAAGAACCTCTCCTCTTTCTAACCCAGAAGTCAGTCAGCAGAACCTCCCTTCTCTGTCATTCATGAGAACTTCCACTCTCTTGTCCAGATGTCAGTCAACAGAACCTCCCATGTCTCTAACTCAAGAACCTCCACTCTCTGGTCCAGAAGTCAGTCAAGAGAACCTCACATCTCTCTCATTCAACAACCTCCACTCTCTGGTCCAGACGTCAGGAAAACCTGCCCACTCTCTCGTGTAAATTCAGTTAGGACAACCTACCCTCTCTCGTCCAGAAGTCAGTCAAGAGAACCTCCCTTCTGTCTCATCTGGAAGTCGGTCAGAACAACCTCCACTCTTTGGTCCAGAAGTCAGTCAGGAGAACCTCCCTTCTCTCATCAAGAAGTCAGTCAGGGGAAACTCCCCTGTCGCGTCCAGATGTCAGTCAGGAGAACCTCCCCTCTCTCATCCAGAAATCAGTCACCAGAACCTCCCCTCTCTCTCATCCGGGAGTCACTCAGGAGAAACTCCCCTCTCACTTATTCAAGAACCTCCCCTCTCTGGTCCGGAAGTCAGGAGATCTTCCCCTCTTCCTTGTCGAGAAATAAGACAGGAGAACTTCCCCTGGTCTGGGCCAGAAATCAGTCAGGAGAACCTTCTCCTCACTCTTGTCCAGAGGTGAGTGAGCAGACCCTCCACTCTCTGGTCCAGAATTCAGGCAGGAGGACCCCACCCCCACCCCTTTCTCTCTCATCTGGAAGTTGGTCAGGAGAACCTCCCCTCTCTTGCCTGGAAGTCAGACTGGAGACCTCCCCTCTCTTCTTTCAAGAGAACCTCCACTCTCTGGTCCAGAATTCCGTCAGGAGAACCTCCTTTCTCTTGTCCAGAGTCAGTCAGGAGAAGACCCCCTGTCTCTCATTCAAGCAACTCCACTCTCTGGTCCAGAAGTCAGTCAGGAGAACCTTCCCTCTCTCGTCCCAAACTCACTCAGCAGAATCTCCCCTCTCTCGTCCAAAACTCAGTCAGCAGAACCTACCCTCTCTCTCATACATGAGAACCCTCCTCTCTTGTTCAGAAGTCAGTCAGGAGAACCTCCCCTCTCTCTCATCCGGAAGTCGGTCTGGAGAACCACCACTCTCTCATCCAGAAGACAGTGAGGAGAACTTACCATGTCTCCCATCTGGAAGTCAGTCAGAAGGACCTCCTCTCTCTCTCATGAGCCCCCACACTGAAGGCAGAGTGTCTTAACCAAGAACAAATCAGACCATAGCCTGTTCCTGATCTGTATTCCCACTAACTTGCAAAAACTTCTCCATATTGGCCACTGGATTCCCACATGGGTCATTTCATTCTCACAGTTCCAAGGGGACAGGTGTTTGGAAAAGGAGGAATGGCCAACATCGTTAATTGTGGTAAAGGCGTCTAGTGCGGTGAGTACTAGAATGTGTGGAGTGAATTTACAGGATGGAAGCCCTCTGCATCCTGGAGCAGAACAAGTTCAGCCGCCGTCCCCTCTTAGGAAGGGAGGAAATGATCTGTTCACTGATTTCCTCTCAGCATCTATGTCACATATGGCATGCAGCTGGTGCCCAATAAGTGCATCAAATGAAAGACTGAATGTCAGGTGTGGAGGGCACCGTCCCAGGGAGGACGCCAGCTGCCCAGAAGGACCTTTACCTCTGTGCCCTCTGTGGGCAAGGATGACACCACGCAGAGCATCCCACGTCTACGTACATTGGGTGAGTCAATTCAGAGAGTGTGTGATGTGTCTGCAGCTCTCCGTGAATAGCCCGTTTGCCTCTTGGTTGGCCTCACGTTCACAGGTCTGTGGTGCCTTGATGTGGAGGACTGTGCTATCAGCTTCACCGTAAGCTCATGATACTTTGGAGGCTTCACTGTGAGTCTGCTCCTGGGGCAGGAGGCATGACACTGACCTCATGACACACAGTTTCTTCTGCGTCTTTTAATGCAACAGTGAAACAGTACTCGTTTATTCTGGTTTTTAAAAATTCCCGGGTTATAAATTAAGAAATGAGTCCTGGAATCAGGAGTAGGCTCCTGCGTGAGGTCTTGTGATTCTTCCACCCTCACCTTCCATGGTTCAGGATGAATACAGCCAATCCTGGCGCGGAATGGGAGAGTACTGGAGGGTATCCAACTGCTGTGGAGAGTGGAAGCTGTGATTCTGAAATCATTGTTCCAGGGCTTACTGCAACAAAGGGTCAATCAGCAATCTCCAAAAGCGGCCACAGGTGAGCTGGGGAGCCCCTCGCTGCTGGCAGACTGGGTCTCAGCTTCCTGCTGAGACAGGGGCCCTGCCCTCAGCGCCCTGCCACCGGGGCTCCCTGGGGGCAGCGGGGCATTCTTCAACACAGCGCACAAAGGACAGCCTCCTCACCAGACAGATGTCACAATCTTTTGTAGGGCAATACCAGAAACGACATTCCAACCTTCGCCACATTCGGTGGCTGAAAGCAAGCCACGGATCACGTCCACACTAGAGGGAAGGGAATTCCAGGGACATGAGTTCCGGGAGGTCATCTTACTCTGCCTGCCACGCCTCTAGACCCCAGTCCCCAGCAAAGTGTCTGAGGAAGAAGAACCCACAGTCTTCACAGTAAAACACAAATTCCCCTGCACCTTGCACGCCAACGTCAGTTTTAGGAAGACACGGCAAGGGAAACGTTGTTAGCCAGTGCCTAAATCATCCAGGTGTTTTTAGCCAAGTGGAAAGCTACTTATTTACCGAGTAAGAAAGAAACAATCCCGGCCCTTGTGAAGTCTTCAGCTCAGTGCCAAGCAGCATGCTTCAGTGTAGCGAGGAGAACACTAAATAACAGAAACACAAAACAGCAGCAACAGCCATTTTTTAAAGGAATTTTGTAAATTTGAAGTCCAGTATAGACGCTAATCATTGTTGTATTTACTCTGAATAACTCATCATAATGCCAAAGGTTTGGCTCATTTTTCCTGTGTGTTCGATAAAGCATGTGTTTATAAATACATGTTGAGGTTCCCAGAGATCTGTGTGCTCCATTCTTCATTCTGAGAGACAATTGATTAGCAGTACCTTGAAATCATTTTTCAAGGAATAACCATCAATATTGACAGCTGCCAGTCTTTTCCATTTATAATCAGCTAAAAACAGTTCTTGCCCATGGGGAAAATATTTACATTTCCAACCTGGGGTTACTTTCTAACTCCCAGGGTAGGAATCAGGCATTACGTTGTGGTTCCTTAGAGATTCAGCTGTCCAAACAGCAGCTGACACAGAGAGCTGTGTGCACATTTGGAAGGGGGCTGATTAGCATGTGCACCTGCAGAGCACATACACTCCTTGCAACCTTGTTCTCCAGCACCGGCATTCTGCACAGGGCTGGACACCAGTGGGGCAGGGCAGAAGACACCCATCACTCGGGGTCAGAAGGACCTGAGCTTGAATTCCTGCCTCCCCACCCCCCTGCTAAATTACTCATGTCCCCAGGCAATTGCTTCATCTCTGAGTCTCAGGCTCCCCCGGGCAAACCGTCAAGGGCCCACCACCATTTTGTGGGATGCTACAAGGGGAAGGTGTGTGAAGTCCCGTGGCATTAGATGCCATTAGTTATGCTAATAGAATTTGGCGGGTGGAACTCTGCGGGTTTGGGCACTGTTTTTGAAAACGTTGTTTTATGAAAAATTCCAACCTTAGACAGAAATAGAGAGAACAGAATAATGAGCCCCATGCATCCATCAACGGGGATCGACAATTACTAACTCATACCAATTTGATTCCTTCCACATCCACAAACACTCCTCCTTCGAATTATTTTGAAAGAGAACTCAAACTATCATTTCATCTATAGATATGTGAAAATGTATCTCCAAAAGATAGAGGCTCCTTTACATGCAATCTCAAGACTATACCGCACTGAAAGGAATCATCTCTTAACATCGCAAAACATCCAGCTGGGAGTTGATTTCCTGATCATCTTATGTATTCTATTTTTTTAATGCTTATTTATTTACTCTTGTAAGAGAGAAAAAGAGAGAGAGAGAGGGAGGGAGGGAGAGAAAGTCAGGGAGGGACGGAGAGAAAGGGAGACAGAGAATCCCAAGCAGGATCCCATCTATCAGCACAGAGCCTTATGTGGGCTCCATCCCATGAACTGTGAGATCACGCCTGAGCTGAAACCAAGAGACGGACACTTGGCCAACTGAACCCCCCAGGTGCCCAACTCGCCCTTTCGATTTTAAACTCAGGCCAGGACTTTCCAACCCTTGAAGTGTTGCCATGTGGGGCTGGGTAACCTTTGCTACGGGGCGTCCCGTGCATAGGAGGGTGCTCAGCGGCCTCCCTGGTCTCTGCCCACATGAGGCCAGGAGGACCCCTTCCCCTCAGTGGTGACCAGCAAAAATGTCTCCAGATGTTACCATATGTCTCCTGGTTGAAGAGGAGGCCTCACCTCCTGTGGAGAATCGCAGATTTGGAAGATGAGAGGCACTGCATCAGAAACAGTAAGAGATTGCCAGTCTTTTCTAGCTGGGCAGAGAAGCCCCCAGCCCCTCAGTTTCATAGTCATTTGATAGGGACTGAGCTTGAACCGCACACACCCTGAAAACCATAGAGCACTGTGGTGGTTTGCAAGGTAACTGGCAACTCCGGGGCACATTCCCTGTACTAGATTCAGTTCTTTAGAAGTACTGGATACAAGGTTTTGCAACAGAAAAATAAGCTTGTATGTTGTGTTTCACTGGTGGAAAGAGAATTGTTTTCTGTTCGCCACCCCACCCCGACCCCACCGGCCCAGCTAGTCTGGTGACAGCTGAGACAAACGAGTGAAGAAGGGGCCCACACGACCTCACCTGTGGGAAGAGCATCCTCATGGCAGCCCTGGGGAGACGACAACCAAGTGAGGAGCTCACTGCCATGTGCTATCCCCATCCCCACCCACGCCCCCATCCCCAGCCACCAGCAGAAAGGTGGCAGCTCACTTTGTGAGGACAGGATCCATGCTGGCCGAAGGTGACACACTCTGTGTTCAGAACACTTGTGTGATGGTCACACCTGCCTCTTTGGGGCTCCACAAATATGCCACAAGCCATCATCAAGACCATCCCCCATGTGGCCTGCGTGTCATGAAACTGGACGACCTTCATTCAGGTTCAAGATCTGGAGACTGGTGGAGATGATGGCAGGACCCCTTAGTCTTCATGGCCCAGATTTGACTGGTATGTGAGAGTCAGCCCAAGGCAGGCTTCTCTGTCCCCTGAGTAGGAGTTCATCCTTCTATGGGAGGCTCGTGAGAACATCCCGGTGTATGTGTGTGCACACACACTCACACACAGCTCTCTGGGATACTACAATGCTGTCAGCTCTGAGCACGTGATGCATGAATTCCAGACAAATGTGTTTAACAAACTGCAGGATTTTGAGGGGGGGAAAGGGATACTGATGCTATCTCTGCCCCAAACTGGTTTAAGATCACCAGTAAACGTAAGAAGGAGTGGTCTCAAACACCAACCACCCCTGAAATACTGAGAGATTTGCCAAACTCATAGTGAACAAGAAACACAAGAGCAGAGACTATCACAGAGATATTCCTGATGTACCGAGAACCCGGAACGGCACTCTGTGCCTCTCATCCTTCATCACGGCCCTGAATCTCCACAACCATTTCAAGAACTAAGCATCAGCACTGCCCCCTTCTCACAGATGAGAAAACAAAGGCTTCAAATCTTCCACCCATGTTTCCTTGGTCTGACAGCTGAGAAGGAGCGTGATGGGCGCTGAGTTCTCCAATTCCACTTTCCCAATCTTATTTAATAGTGAGGATTGCTTCTGGAACATGCACAAGAAAGTAGCCAGCAGGCCTTTCGGATAGACGGTGCTTGTAAGATAAACATCGATTTGGTTGGAATGACGCCCTCCACCCCCCCTCCCTGCCTCCGTAGATATATAGGGTTTTGCTTTTAGCGTATCCTCTCCTTTACCTGGAAAAAAAAAAAAAAAACAAAACACACACACATAAAACTGTCATCGTCAAGTCGGTATTTCAGGGATCAGGAGTGAGCCATAAAAACTGACTCCTGGCAGGCTGCAACTTGATAACCATCCTCTAAATGAGTAACTAGCTTCTTCTGTTACTCCTCGTGGTAGCTTAGATATGAACACTCTTTGGAGTCCCAGATGTTCAAGAGAAGCCAGTGTAGTGTCACGGGGATGGAGGGAGGGTGGCCAGAGATGGGAGACGCGTCTGTGGATTATGACAGCAGTGCCTTGTTTCCATATAGTTCCTGCTTTCAGACTGAACAGATGGAAATTTCACTCCCTGCACACTATGAGATATTCCTCCCCAAATGATCATCCTTGGTGCCATCTCCCAGGCCAGCTTTGGGCCATTGCATTTACCCACAAGCCTGTGCCATGAAGTCTCAGGGAGGGGGAGTGAGCAGAGAGGTGCTTCTTTCTAATTCACCCTGACCTTCCTCAAGCCACACGATGCCCAGTGTCAGAGAAAAAGTCCTGATGGGACCAAGTCTTTTGTTTTCAAAGCGTGGTCCTCAGACACCCAGGGCACCACATCTTCAGAACCGCTGTGTTTTCCACCTCCAATTAAGGATTTGGGGGTACAGCACGGAGCCACAGGGAGTCTGGACATGGCTTATTTGCAACAGTAAAAAATGAGCTCCGACCACTCAGCAGAAGCTGTGAAGGTTTGTGGTATCTCTCTACTGATGCTTCTCCATGCTTCTCCCCACCCATCCCACACCCTGCGGGGGCAGGCAGTATGGCAGGGACTAAGTTGAAGGAGGGACCATGGGGATTGACATGGTTTTGGAACTTACAAAACTTGCTCAGAGTTTTTCCTCCTGGCTCAGGCCGGGTCCAGGACATGTCTCGGTCCCCACATGGCCATAAAACCAGCTCTGAGGCCACAGGCCAAATGGTTTCCATCTTTTTTTTTTTTAATGGTTATTTATTTTTGAGACAGAGAGAGACAGAGCATGAATGGGGGAGGGTCAAAGAGAGTGGGAGACAGAACCTGAAACAGGCTCCAGGCTCCCAGCTGTCAGCACAGAGCCCGACACTGGGCTCAAACTCAAGGACCGCGAGATTATGACTTGAGCCGAAGTCGGATGCTTAACCGACTAAGCCACTCAGACCCTCCCAAACAGTTTCCATCTTAATTCTCCCAGCTCCGGGATTCACCACTGCAGCTGTGGAGGCAACTGCATCCCACAACTTGGTTTCCTCCTTGCACTTTGCTTCATGAAGCCCCAGAACACAGGAGCTGGACTGTTCCCCAATTCCCTGCTGGCAAAGTGAGCTCTTCTCCACTCCTCAGTCGTTGCATGGAAATTGTGGTGAGGTGGGGAACCCTGGAACCCTGTTCTGGCCCCCAGGCCTGTCTGTGGACAAGAATGTGAAGTAGGAACCGGTTTTCCTGCCCAGCAGAGGGGTTCGTTTTCCTACTGTGTATAATGACGACTCTTGCTCAGACTTGTCCATCTCCAACACACTGTTCCAGCAAGGCACAGTAAGTATTTCATCCTGTTAGATATCGGATGGGCCCGTTACATGGACACAGCATAGCAATGGGGCTTGTCCTGTCCTCTGGGAGATAAAACAGTTCTCCCATGAATTCACTAACACACTCATTGAGCATTCACTATGTAAACGGCCAATTGGGGTTTACTGAGAAGCCAGAGGTGGGACCCTTGTCCTCACAGCTGACAAGTAGCTGTGGATAGTACCGCTGAGCTCCGAGAGTCGGCCGACAAAGACCTGGCTTAGCTTAGCACTAGGTGACCCGTCCAGACAGGGAAGGCCACTCACATGCAGGGGAAGACACTTCTCCAGGTGGGGGAGGGCTCAAAGGAGGAGGTCCTGGAGAGAAGGGGGATATGAGCAGGGTTGGGCAGGGGTCCAGGTGGGGAACTGCAGCTGGAGTCACAAGACAGCCTGCATCTGCCCCCTTGTGTCACACGGAGGGCGCTTGGTGGCCCAGGCATTTGGTGACGTGAAGGCGTGGGCCGGGTAGGGAGGCAGTTGGTCCCCATCGCTCTGCCCTATGAGTCTGGCCCATGTTGACTCTCCCAGACCCCCAACCAAAGATGGCTCAGTGGCCTCCACCTCCCTTCAGCCGGTGAATTATGATGGAAGTGGTGGGCCCGGGGCCCGGGGGACGTCCCTCTGTAGGAGGAAAGGAAGGAGTCAGATGTGCTGTCAATGCTGGGCAGCAAATTATCCAGCAGGCGACGGTGGGCCAGGAAAATTCACATTCGTGCATATTCACGGAGCCTTGCACACAACATGGAAACACAAGACTCTAACAGATCGGAATATGTTCCTTAAAGGGGAATTTGTTCATTCGCAGAGGAAAAGATTCACAGTTGGTAGAACGAAAGTGGACCAAGTTGTAGATTCAGAGGAACAGGACGGGCCAGTGGAAACTTAAAGAGAAACCAGCCAGACAAGGAGGGGCTGGCACAAACTTGCAGAAATGTCTTGAAGACTAAAGCGGGGAGGAGAGCAAAGGGCACTCAGTTGGGACCAGACTTCCTTCTCTCTCAGTTACCTGGCGACCAACTCCCTCAGGATGGAAATGATTTAACGGTGAGCAAAACCACACGTTCATGGATGAAAATACCAGCTAGGCAGGACCACCCTGGAGGCCCTGAGGGAGGCCTTTAGAGAGGGCTGTTCACCAGGCAGGGCAGCCTGGGGGTCCGCACTGGGTTAAGTCGGGGGCCACCCACAGGCAGACCTGTTCTTCTGCTTCACTGTAACAACTTCCTGCACAGGCTGTCCGCACACTCTCATCTTCGTGTTTGCTGGACCTGGCACTGGAGACTGGCAGGACCCGCTCACCCAGTGCCCGCTTCCTATTGTAGGATGGCACTAGCAAGCCCCCCATTTCTCTGACCTCCCCGAGGGTCCCATCAGCAGCAGGATGTGATGGTCACAGGGGAAGGGAGGCCCAGCGGCAGTCATGATGACTGCGTGGCACATCTTCAACTGTCTGTGGTTTCAGGCCAGTTGCTGGCAAAGGTACTCCCAGGTGAACTCGATCTTCTCCTGTGAGCCTCCCTCCCGCACCTGGAGGGAGGGTCCATCGGCACAGTCTACATCCCCTGGGACGTTAGACTCTCCCCATGTCCACCTCTAAGCCAGGACCTGGGGAACAGAGAGGATATACTCTGTAGCCAGGAGCCACTCAGCAACCCGGGAAGGGCAGTATGGCACATGCTCCCGAAATCATTATTAGTCTTGCAACAATCCCAACTTCTAATCCCACCGATGAGGCCCTAGCCCCCGAAACAGCCGGATGTGCGCAGAAAGACAGAGGTAAATCAGTGCACTTGGTGGCGCGACGACACATTTTCTGTTGGCACTGCTGGGGGTGGACGCTGCTGGAATTGCTGGGTGGAGGCCAGGGATGCTGGCAGATATCCTGCAGCGGCCAGAAAATCTCCCGTGGCAAAACGTAATCCTGCCTAAAGTGTCAACAGTGCTGTTGTGAGAAACCGTGATGCAAAATTGTGTTCATTGCAACGATTTCACAGTTGAGGCAGAGGAAAAAAAAAAAAAAAAGGAAACGGCCTAACTTTCCCAACATAGAGACTTGCTTTAAATGCATTTAATAACTGGAGAATGTCAAATTAAAATACCTTTTAAAAAGTTCACTTTTTAGGAAAATTTAATGGCATGAGAAAATGTTCCTGGTATATTGCCGAGCAAACTGGTCAGTGATTCCCAAGGGTTCTGGAGGAAAGATGGACAGGCGAGCCTCAAGGGAAATACTCCAAGTGACACTGTAATGGTGGATGGAAGTCACTGCACGTCTGTGGAAGTCCGCAGATGTACAACACCGAAAATGAACACTAAGGCCAAGTGCAAGCTTTACGGTTAATGACAGAGGATCCCCACCGACCCAGCGCCCATACCTCCTGCACCCTCCCAGGCAAGCTGCCAATGGGAGGAATGGGGGAGCAGGAGGGAGAACATACAGGGGGAGCCTTCGCACTCCCCACGTGTTACTCTGTGAAACTAAAACTGCTCGATGAGTCCATTACTTAAAATAATGATAAAGGAGGTTACGGATATCACGCTGCCTGTTCCACTGTTGCCTTGATGACATCAAGACTCCTCACTCAACCCCCCACCACCCTCACCTTCCAGGAGGATGACCGAGGACTGAGGACAGACACGCCGCTGGAAATTTGGAAGCAATCACCTAAGTGCAGGAGTGACGGCCGGGTGCCTCTTCAGATGGGGAACTCACAGCACTGGCTTCCCTCTGTGTCTTCTACCGTCAAGGTGAGAAACGTGTGTCTCTCTCTCCCTCTGAGTGTTCAGCCTCTGGGGAGGGGTGGCGCTGGGCCTCCCGCCCCTCCAGGCGGATGCGGGGCTCTACTACATACATACTGCCTAGCCAGGGGCCAGGCCGCCATTGGCCTCCCCAGACCATGGGGGCCCGGGTCATTCGCGGGGGAGCTGAGCATTCCAGGGGACCTGCACGAAAGGGAGACTCCCTCACCCTCCCGCGCCAGCTCACTGGTGCTCTGTGCCTGGGCTTCTGGACATGAGTGCCTGGGCTCGGGGAGGGTCTGGGCAGCCCAGGGTCCTGTGTGCAAACCACATCTCAATCCCTCAACCAACTCCCCAGGCTAACAGAGACTCTCGAGGCATCTTGCAAGCACGTGCCTGGACACATGTGCCCGCAGCTGCGAGGAAAGAACCACAGACTGAAACATTAACAGGACTCACGCAGTGCTTAGTTTGGGAAGGTGGAATTGTGGTTCACTTTCTCCCCAACATTTTGTTTTAAAAATTTCAAGCCTATAGAAGAGTGAAAAGTACAACACTCACTTGCATCTTTTGCGTGTGTTTTATGTATCTACGTGGATATATAGATATGGGACATTTATAAGTATGTATATAGAAACACATTTATAAGTATGTATATAGAAATATTATATATGAATATATATAAATTATGTAAATGTAATATATAAGTATTTATAAAATAATTACGTAGGGAATTTTAACAGAAGAATCACGTGTATGTGTGTATACATAAAGGCGCTTTTCTTCTTTTAGGCTGAAGTGTTAGAAAGCTCCTTACAGACACCCAATCCTCTAGCCCTGTTACTTAAGCATTGAGCACCTTCCGAGACCCAGGGCATTCTCCAGTGACATCCCTGGCCTTGATATTGACAGGTCTGGTCCCTTGCACTTGGGGCCCACCTGTGGGGTCAGGAAGGGTTCCTCTTCCCTCCCTTCCCACCCCAGCCCAGCCCCGTCCCCCCTGCTCCTGCCAGTCTCCCTAGGATCACTTTCCTACTGAAGCACCTTATCATGGATCCTCTGCTCAGAGTGTGCTTCCGGACACCCTGACCCAAGATGCACCTCACCAAGAGAGAGGTCACTCCACAAATGAGCCCTTGCAATTGCAAGACATGCTTTTCTTTCCGGTCTTCTATTTCCTTCTTGTGTTGTATCTAGGTTGAATTTATGAAAGGAAAGCACACCCAGGGCTTCTCATGGCAAATAAGAAACATTCCCAATGTCCTCAAATATTTGAAGGCAGTTCAGGAACTGTGGAGGTCAGTGCCAACAGCTTCTGGAGGCAGCTAGGCTCGTCACTGAGGAAGTCACACAGGGAGAACGTGTCGCTATTTCACGCACACAATGCAGAGACTTGCCCCTGGAGACCACACAGGGCAAGCCCCCATCTGAGGCGTGAGTACATCTGCAGTAACGCACGGGGGCCCCTGCCTCTGGAGACAGCCTACCTTTTGCTAAGCTACTGCCGACTGCTGGAGATGTTTTTCTCCCTCCTGGCTGAACTCCTCTTCGGTGCCAACTCCACCCTTGGACCCCAGCTCTGGTTTCCTTTTTTTTTTTTTTTTTTTCTTTTTAATGTTTGTATTTTTTTTTTTTTTATTTTGGAGGGGGAGGAGAGGGGCAGAGAGAGAGGGAGACACAGAATCCGAAGCAGGCTCCAGGCCCCGAGCTGTTAGCACAGAGCCTGACACGGGTCTTGAACCCATGAACCGTGAGATCATGACCTGAGCCACAGTCAGACACTCAACCGACTGAGCCAGCTAGATGCCCCAACTCCAGCTCTGTTTTCTAAAACCACAAGGGGAACAAATAATCCCTCCTTTCACATACAAGACTTTCAGAGGTGGCAGAAAGCAAGCTCTCCGGCTCCACCTTGTCCCCATGCTGGGTGTATGTGGCCTCGACCACACACTGTTCATTCCCTGATCCGGCAAACGCTTCAAGGGCCCACCATGCATCAGATGCTGCGGTCAGTGCCGGAGACAGAGTGGTGAACCAGACAGGCAACCTGAAGCTTATGAACCAGTGTGTAGACAATGAGCATCTCTTCCTCATACCACGGGGTCCAGTCCCACAAAGTAACCCTGCAGAACTTCCAAGCCAAAGACAGAGAGAAGACTCTTGCACCTTTCTCCTTAAAACGTTCCCCAGGAGTCTTCTGCAGAACACAAGATCCCAAGAGATGCTCCCCAAACAGAGGTCCTAGGAGCACGTGAGATTAACAAAGGCAGTCACATACACTTCTTGGGTCACAGCACGTGGTGTGTTAGCAATTCAGCATCTTCCTGTTGTGCAAAATCTACTTGACTGCTTTTAAACATTTTTTAACACTTATTTGTTATTGAGAGACAGAACATGAGCAGGGGAGGGGCAGAAAGAGGAGGAGACACGGAATCCAAAGAAGTTTCCAGGCACTGAGCTGTCAGCACAGAGTCCGACGCAGGTCCTGAAGTAACCGTGAGATCATGACCTGAGCCAAAGTCGCAACCTTAACCAGCTGAGCCACCCAGGTGCCCCTATTTGACTTCTTTTTAAACCAGTGTCTCCCCAACCTATTGGAACCACACAACTCAGTCTTTTTTTGGAAGAGAAGTTTTCCTGTTTTATCTTTTGCAACTAGAATGCCTTGAAGCATTCTTGCTTTGCCCTATCCTTAAAACTGGAGACAAAGTAAAACCTGGGTAGGCACTTTCCCTTCCCCCTCCCCACCTCAGGGGAGGAGACAGGAAGTTGTGTGCTGGAGCCAGGGTCTGCATGATCAGCAGGAAATGAGCGGCAGGCCCTCTGGGCACATCATGAAGGCCTCCAAGCAGGAGTCCCTGTGTCCTCGGGAAGCGACAGATGGGGCAGACAGATTGGTCTATCCTAGGCTCTTGGTATTGGCTCAGAGGGGGCCTGTACCAGCATCCACTGAGACAAAACAACCACCTGTGTGTGACGGTCCCCGGTGATGAGTTTGGCATTGAGAGTCGCTTGGCCTGATTGTCACTGGAATCAGGCCCTGCAGGAATGCCCATCACCTCCTGCCGATACCACTGCCAGCTCACAGCCCCTGGCGAAGCATCCCAGGCATTTGTGGAACCAGGATGGAGAGGGGGCCGCCCCAGCATTACCAGGACCCTTCTGGTTGTAAGTGACAGAAACTAAACACAGGCGGGTTTATTAAAGACAAGAATATTATTGGTTCCCATGACCCGGCGACTCAGCACCAGGCTGGCTACAGGGGGCCAACCTCTGCTGTCAGGTTTATGTTCACTTCCATGGACTACACTCTGGGGAATTTCCCCTGGTGGTGACACAGTGCACTGGCTCCTGTCCAGGTGAAGAGAGAAGCCTTTCCTGGGTGCTGAGCACAAGTCCCAGGGCCCACTCAACAGGCCAGTAAGTGGAAGAAGCTGTCTGGCTAGGACTGGGCCAAGTGGGCTCTCTGTGGCTGGGGTGGAATTAGCCCCACCCAAACCACGCAGACAAAGTGTGGGCACAGAGTGGTCCCCCAAAGGAAATTGTGAGTGCCCTCACCCCAACACCCAGGAGCGGTGTCCACTGTAGGGGAAGGGCATACCTGCCCGCTGACCCAACCGTGTCAAAGACACTGGAGGACAAATCAGATCTTTACTGTCACTCCCACATCTCAGCTTCTTCCTCAATACCAAGTCCCATCTCGCCCTGCTTCCCCCAGTTGCCTAATGATTACCTTACAGAGAAGAAAGATGGGCCCAGGACTATGCATGCTTAACAATCATTTCGATGGTGTCCAATTCAGGGTGGGAGCAGACCTCCTCCTGGAGGGGACCCCTCAACATGCCCAGAACCGGGGCCCCAACTCTGCAGGAGGTCCGCAGGACAAGGCAGGAATCTGAGTGTGCAACCAACGTCCCACATAATGCTGACGCACGTGGCCCTCATACAGTGCTTTGAAAAAGCCAGGCTGCATCCATGGAGAAGTGACCAGGGCCTGGGAAATTGTTTCATATCTTTAGAAGAACAAAACAGCCCGAGGATATATATGCAATGCACAGAATCAGAGGAAAAGAAGGGTGTGATGCAAGATGAAGGAGGGCTCTGTTACTGAGGAGAAATGAAGACGCCTGAAATACCTCCGATGCCATGCTCCGAGGTAAAACAATGGAAAACCCCCATCACTGGGAGAAACTGAGAAATGATGGAAATGGTTAGGTGGGCGGTTCAGTCCTCTTTGGGGAGTCAGAAGATCTACTTTGGGGCCCAGTCAGCGCTGTTCCTCAGTGCAGAGACCTTCAGTGCATGAGGACCTTGCCTTGGGCTCAGATGTGCCCATTTGTTAGGGTTGGAAGACCAGGAAGTAGAAGCACTGAGTGTGATGATAGAGTCCGGCATATAGACACACAGGCATGTCTGCCTGCCTCGTATGGTGTGTACACACACACACACACACACACACACACACACACACACACACACACATGCACCCTGGAAGAATTCCATTAATTGCTGTGATATGAGAATTTGAAATTTGTACTTTATTTTTATATAAATAAAAAACAAAAAAACTGCAAGTCAGGACGGACCAGGCTGTTAACTACATGCCATACTAACAAACGGTTTCCTGAATATGGGGGCTTAAAACAGCAAAGGTTTGTGTCTGAGGAAGCAACACGCTGTCTGCGGGTGGGTGGGAGCTCTGCTCTGCTCTCCAGTGGGACCCCGTTCCGGCACCTCTGCTGCTCAAGGCAGTGGAGGGAGGGAGGGCCTCGTGGATGTCACACCAGCAGTGGAAGTGACACGTGCCGACTCCACTCACAACTCACGGGCCACCTGGGGTGGTCACCTGACCCCTCCCCCCCACAACAGGGAACATGCCAGGAAAGGTAACTCTAGCAGATACACAGACAGGGACCATATACATAGATGTATTTCTACCATCTACAGAGAAATGAGTATTGCTTCGTACTAACGACTAGTGCACTCATAAACAATAATAATATGTAGTATATGTATACATATCATATTGCCTGTGTATAGAGATAATATTACATGAACATATACTTACATGCACAGGTGTACGTGCACACGCATACTCCCCTCTATGCATATGTGTGGTGTGTGTGCACATGTATGTGAGAGTAGGAGTCAATTCACATGGCTTAGTCCACAATAAGCACTTTAAAAAACTAAAAATGAATTATGATCCCAAGCCACGGGTCCTTCTGCAGACCTTGGGCAGTGTCTAACGCCCCTGCACTGCCCTCTCCACACTCACTTTCTTGAAGAGTGGGTGGGTGGCAGGACATCCTGTCCCTGGGTCAGCTAGAGAACCGCTCCACGGGCTACGCACACATTAGCGGGCCTGGCGCCGTGCCAGGTACCAGATGTGGGGCTTTGGCAATGTGAGCTAGCCCCCGCCTTCTCGAAGTTTACGTCACACTGCGGGGACCGATAATGTGTGAACAAACCCTCAGGTAAGACACTCTCTAATGGTGATAAATGCTCTGAAGAAAATCAACCAGGGACTGGGGGAGGGGGAGGGGAGGTGGCAGCAGGTTCATTACATGGACAGGCAAGAGGGCTCTCTGAGGAGCTGGTGCATGAAGGAGGTGCCATCGCAAAGAGGCGTGAAGGGGCGTTTGGGGACCTGCATCGCTCGCCGGGCAGTGGATCCCGGAGGATGTGTTCGCAGGCCCGGTTGGGGGCAGGCGAGCTGCCAGAAGCCGTCTACCAGGGAATTCTGCCCAAGTGGGGCTGCGAGCGCTTCTTGGCCATCTTTGTCTCCCCCCCACCCTTGCTCCTTTAGACTCCTGCCCAAACATGTGTGGGACCGTGCGGTTGGCCATGAAGGATCTTCAGTAAACAGCTCCCACCACCCTGAGTGATTGCTTTCCATGTGAGAAAAATAACCACATAGTTCATCTCTTTCCCAGGCAGCTCCCCGTTCCGAAGAACCGCCTGCACATTAAAGCTTTCGATGCATGGTGCCCAGCCTGCTTAGGCCTTCTTTATGGCCTCATCAGCAGTAACTGGACGATTACAAAGGCTTCTTCTGTTTTTACACACAATGATTTATTGGACCCCTTCAACTCTTCTTTCCCAAGTCTGGGTATTACATGGGCATGTTTTGCTATAATTGAATTCCTAGATTACTGTCAAGCCAATTGTTTTACCTATCCAATCTGTAACAATGCGTTTTTATTGTCTCTTGTTTTTTTTTAATTAAGCTGGAAATAGATGTATTCTATGAGATCCAGAAAAGAAATAAAAACAGCCCTATTCTCTAGTCAATCCACCCCAATCAGAGGGACTCTGGAGGAGGGAGGTAGGAATCTTCAGTGAGCTCTACTTAGCGTGCAAGAAGCCAGACATTCTGCGCTTGTCCACCCCAGACTCAACAGGTATTTATTGAGCAACTACTAAATGCTGGCCACTGAGAAGGACACAGTGGTGAACAGGACAGGATGAGACTATCCTCAAATGCTTACATTCTGCTGGGACTGACTTGTAACAAAGAAGTAAGTTTAAAACAGTAAGATGGCAGTGTCCTTTATAAAGACAAGCCAACAGCATGCCTGATAGGAAGTGACAATGACTGAAGGCTATGAAAATCAAGTGACCACGGAAGCCCTTTGGAAAATCGTATTGAGATGAGATCAGAATTAGGAGGGCAGAGCTAAACCAAGGAAAACAGCACTGATGACAGAAAGAAATAGCAGGTTCAAAGGCTCCGGGGCAGGGAAGACCTCAGCAAGTGTTAGAAGTGGCAGAGAACAGGGAGAATACAAGATGAGGTGGAGAAGCTTAAATGGAGTTGAATTTGCAGGAAAAAGGAAAAGAAGTGTCTTCTGGGAGCAGAAAGGGAGGGAGGAGGGGACTAGGGGCGCTCTGGAAGCAGCCCCAGCCTTGGCTGTATCTTAGGGGCACACCTGTGCAGTACGCCTGCTTCACACCGCAGACCTCTTGGCCAAAGACTCTTGCGGTCCAGGACGGGCATAAAACAGCATGGACCTTCATGCTGGCACGCAAGCACTCTGGTCTAGTGACCAGTGGCCAGAGCAGTTTCCTCCACGTCTGGCTACAGCCTCCAACACGGGAAGTTCTCCAAAACCCTGACAGAAGCTGACCCCCAAGACCAAGTGTGGCTGAATTTTCCTCTCACCAGGAAGGATGAAGGCTCAGCTTGTTCATTCCTTTGATGGCCAGAAAGTAAGGGTGTTACTTCACAGTTGGGAACCTGATGAATCCCTGCTGCATTTGTAGCCTTGATACTAGAATGGTACCCGGTGTATCTAGGTGCTCAATAAATGATTAATAGAAAGACCTGCCTGGATTGAAGACTTGGCTGCTTCTCCCACCCCCTCAAGGTGGCCGCATGCATCCAACGTTCCTTCTCACATCCACCCTGCACCCACGGCTCGCCCACATTCGAGCACACCCACTGCCCCTCCCTGGGTCCCTACAGAGATAGCGACCACACACTTGGGGCCTGGGCAGCATGAAGCCTGATCACTTTCCTCCCTCCAAAGCCCCTGTCTCTGGCCCTCCTGCCCCTTGCTTCTCACTAAGCCCTTGGAAGTGAGCTGCATTCTTTGACCTTGGCCCAAGGCAGCGTCTGTAAATCTTGCCAGGCTGCTCAGAGATTTGGTCCTGGCCTCAGTATTTGACTTATTTCCTACTTGCAACTTTTCTTCTTTGCAGGTATGCTGTGAACAAAAGTAGTGCCCTGAACATCCTGTCATTTAAATGAGGGTCCACCTAGCATGTCTAATCAAACATATAGAAGCACTGTGTCAGCAAAGGCAGGTTCCAGCTGTGGCTCTGAGGTCTGGGGTCTGGGAGGCCAGAGCTCATCAAGCTAGGAAACAGGGCCACGGCCAGCACCCCCTGGGGCCACCCTCCACGTGATCCCCATCTTCTGTTTTGGTCTCTGTGTCTGTTACTGGATAGGAGGCCAGTGAAGTGAGCGGCTTCAGAATCCAAAGGCCCTAGGGTGATGAGGGTTCAGGCAGAACATCTCAAAGTCCGTGGGTGTCACGCACACCCTCTTCCCAAAGACTGTCTGTCTCCCTCCCTTCCATCACCTTCCAGCATCATAGCTTGAGTAAGTGGCAGCTTCCAGAGGGCACAGGAAAGAAGCCTGTCCATTCTACATGCATGCACCTCAGGTGTCCAGTCCTCCTGGTATCCTCTTAGCTACTCAAACCAAAACGTGTGTGGGTCTCCAGTGCCTCCTTGCTGGCCTCTTCAATCCACCTCCCTGCCTGAGGTGCCTCCTGCTAACCAGTGCCAGACTGCAGCTTGACTGTGCGCACGGCTTCCTGACTCCACATTCAGTGACATCACCCAGGCAGCTTGCAATCAGCCAGCGGTGAAGTTGTTTGTGTCATGGAATTGTAAAACTCATCATGTTTGTTTTTAAGACTGCTGGCTTACCAACGCACCACTTCTACATCCCAAATTAGTTTGCCCCTCCCCGTCCCCACCATGACCACCTGACTTCAAGTTATCAACTCTCACTTCAAAAACGGCCTTCCCCCATTCCTGCTCCTTCCAGCACACTCTCTTCACTGCAGTTAAAAAGGAAGTTTAAACCTAGATTGCGCTGTCATATCCAATCCTTGCTTAACTTCCTACTAAACTTATAAGAAAAGTCTAAGCTCCTACCTGTGTCACAAGACCTGAGAGATCCGATCCTGTTTATCTCTTCCCTCCCCCTGTGGTCCCTGGGTTGCACCATGCTGGCCTCCATTCTGTGCTGGACCAAACTGACTACCCCCTTATCTCAGGGCCTTTGCACATGTTCTATCTCTGTCTAGAACATGCTCACCAGCACTTTGCCTGCATGGCTTAAATGCTACATCTTCACAAGGTACTTCCTGGACCAGGTTTCTACTGGATGGCCACACACATCCAATGCCAATTCACTCTATTACTGTTGATTTGGGTTTGCTTATAGCACCTTCACCAGTCATAACTCTTTATTTGCTTCTTTATTTTGCCTATAGTCTGGAAACTCCCTCAAAATTATAAGCCCTCAAAGGATAGGAACTATGTCTATTTTATTCTGCTAGGTATCACTATAGCCTGTTACCTAATAGACACCCAAAACAACATTTATTGGATGGATGGATGGATGGATGGATGGATGGATGGATGGATGGATGGATGAACATGTCCTCAGAGCAGCTGAGAGACTAGGGGATCTGAACCTGGAAGCCAAGGTGAGGCTTTAAGAAGGCTAGAGCCCTTCTGAAATCATGGAAAATCTTACGTATCTGTAGATTTTCTTTCTCAGACCCTTCGAACTGTGATCCAAAAACAGCATCCTGTATTGAAAATCATGGGAGGAGAGAGATTTCCCTGGACAATGATCACCTTAGAATCGGTCTCTGCCTTACACTTAGCTGCTCACTGGACCTGGGCTCAGTATCATGAATAGAAAGTCAATAACTCTCCAACAAAGAGTGCTCACCAGAGAGTTCTTTGGCTGTCTACTGGGACCTATGGCTGTGCACAAAGAGCAGGGACCCAGGAGGAACTTCTGAAATGGTTTGAGGCAGGCCCGTGCCCTTGCTGAAAGCATCACAGCCTCCCAGTGCGCTCAGCAGAACCTAGAGCTGGGGACGATCAGACGCTGGCACTGTGTGGCCTCGACAGGATGCAGGCTGGATGTCCTGGCATCTTGGGGAGGAATCGGGAGTTGGGGTTGGGGGGCACTGCATTGACATGGTAACACCTGGAGGTCTGTACCACGGATTGCCCCCACTTGTAGATCAATACTTCACGCCCATATTGATCTCTATTGGTTTCCTCACTGACAATCAGAAGTTCCAGAGGAAGTGGTAAACATTCTCCAAATAAAACAGACAACAAGGAAATCTGAGCATAGGCACATTAAAAAAAAGAAGAGGAAAGATTTTCTTTAAAATCATAAAATGTTTATAACAATAACAGATAATGGAGTAGCATTATCTTCAGAATGCAAAGGTAGCAATTAAATCTCTGTCGGGCAAAATGTCCCCTACTGCCCAGGGGACCTCAGAACAAAATCTCCTCTGTTTTGATCTCCTACCCCCGTGATTATGGAAGCTGCAAGGACTTGGCTGGGGTGGCAGAGAACTCATCTATTAGAAACCTTAAAAACAAAAGAAAAGAAAACATGAGAACGGGACTCAGGAGAGACTGATTACAAGGTAGCTCCAGATGTGGGTAGAGGAAAAAAGAATGCATTTTGCCAAACTGACAGAGCTCCTGACCTGTAGGTCCCTGAGGTCCAGCTATGATTCCCTATGGATAGGGAAAATTATGGTGTCTCTCTAGAATTTTCCCCCTTGACACATGGCAGGTCAACTTTTCCCAGCAGGAAGCAGATTTTTGCAATAAAGCATTTTGATTTTAATGTATCCTTGTGTAAATTGGATACTCTGAGTCTAGACCCTCATATTTTTTAATACTTGATGGGTGGGAGTGGGGACATGCTGCTATTTTAAATCTCTCAGCAATTTTCTGAACCATCTTTGGAAGGGAAGACTGCTCTTTTATTTCCAAAAAAAAAAAAACAAAATAAAAAAAAAAACCCAAATCATTTCAAGGAGCCCTTTGACTTTACAAAGGAGAAGCCAAACCCCTATTTGGGAATGGAGAGGTTCTAAATAAGGAGATGTGAAATAGCCTTGCGTGATAATGTGAAGTGTGTCACTGCTGTGCATGGAACTCACCTTTGAGCTGGGAGTGTAATGTGGGAGATGAGTCTAGGACTTTGTGTGGGGGGCTAGGGAGAAGCGGGCAGCATTCTTTCTGCTGATTCCAAATTGCTGTGGTTGATGGCAGGCAAGAGGTGGGTCCTGGGACTGGTGCACGGAATGCAGAAACATGGTATCAGGTTGAGGGTTAAAGAGAAGCACATCTAGCAGGGACCCGCGGCTATGGTGGACCTGGCTTCAGATCACAGCCTTCTTTCAACTTTGGTCCCTCCAAGCTTTCCGTGAAGTTTTGATAAACATGAAAGGAGCCTGATTTAATCCCACTTTAAGGAAACAGAGGAGGACCTTAACCCTTCCAGGGAATGTAACTGCAAAATGCTGGTGATGTGTGGAGGGCAGAGCATTGGTCTGTCTGAGAAGAACAAGTACAGTGCATGTCAATGGATATAATCCTCCTCGGTTCCCTTCCCTGTCTTCATTCTTCTGGCATTAGAACTTCTCTTTCTAGCCTGAAGCCCTTTACACACCAGACTTAGCCACTCAGAATGTGGTCTCCTACTGGCTCGATCCTGGCCAATGCAAAGCTTCCCTGGGACTTTCACTGGAACCATCAGATGCTGGCTGAGAAAGTTGCTGGGAAGTGCTGTAAGTACAGAGGGGCTGGTAGCTGGCTTTGGTCCATGTACGAGAGAGCCCAGCTGAAGAGGAAGAATGGTTGAGTTATTTATTCCTCTGGTATCCTCTCTGCTCCACTGTTGCAAGCTGGCTTCATCCTCCTTCTGAAGCTCTCACTTCTGCCGTAGCTCCCTAGGCTCTCCTCCATGGAGCCCTGTAACTGCCCCCTCCCCCACTCCTTCAGGTCCTGGGATGGAAATGGTTCTCCCATTATCACTAGCCTAGGGGTTCCTCAATGTGCCGCTCTCTGGACAATATCTCTGTTGATTCTTCTGTTTTGCCAGTTTGTGGTCTATTTCCTTCCTGAAGCCTGATCTAGTAAAGATTGGCCTCTGTGGTCAAACAAGAAACAGGCCCTTCTGTTGTCAGCTGGACAATAATGGGAGTTAGTGAGCCCTAAAGAATGGAGCAGTTAGGAGCCACTTGTGTTATATTCATGACAAACACAAGTTATGAAGCGTGGTCTTTGCTCACAGAACCTCCTGAATTCTGGGAAGTAACCACATCTATCTGAAGTTGCCTCTAAACTTCCCTTAACATGCTTATCTAGGGCTTGCCAGTGCTGACTCTTAAAAACCAGGCTGAGAGAATGACATCAGCAAGATGGTAGCACAGGAGGTCCCCTGTTCATATCCACACACCCCCCCACCCCCCGCTCAGCAATAAAAACCTGGCATCTATCCACAGACAACAGTACTTTTCTGGGAGCTTTGGGATCCAGGTAGGAAATTCTGAAACCGTATGCAGTCCAAGCGCTATTTTGAGAATGGGGGCCCATAGCCAGGTGGCTGACTCACTGACTGCAGTCTCAACTATATACCCAGAAACAGGTCCATGCCCCTGCAGGCTCAGCTATAGCGCCATCTGCCATCTCTCCTGTCACCAGCCCCATACGTCAAGGGCTCTGGGAGAAGTTATACCCATATCTGCACTGGCTAAGAGGCCCATAGACCTCAGTCCCAGCTGTGTACCTTGAAATGGCCAGCCCTTTTCAGCCATACACCAAGATCAAGTGGGGATTTTCCTTGGGAGACAACGATGGTTCGCTATGTACAAATCGACACAGGTGTTACACTGTATTAACAGGATAAAGGATAAAAGCCATATGCTCATCTCAACAGACACAGATGAAGCATTTGACAAGATTCAACATCACTTCATGATAAAAACTCTCAACAAATTAGATTTGGAGGGAATGAACTTCATCAAAATAAAAGCCATATATGATAAACCCACATCTAACATCATACAATGGTGAAAAGCTGAAAGATTTTCCCTAAGATCAGAAACAAGACAAAGATGCTTACATTAAACCTAGTACTGAAATCCTAGCCAGAGCAATTAGTCAAGAAAAAGAAATACAATGTTTATAAATCAGAAGTTAGTTTGTCTCTGCAGATAACATCATCTTACCTATAGGAAACCCTGAAGACTCCATCAAAAATCTCTTCAAACTAAATTCAGTAAAGTTGAAGGATACGAAATTGACACACAAAAATCAATTACATTTTTATACACTAACAACAATGTGTCTGAAAAAGAAAATAATCCCATTTATAATAGGATCAAACACAATAAAGTGCTTAGCAATAAATTTAACCAAAGAGGTGAAAGATCTGTGTACTGGAAACTATAAGATATTGGTGAAAGAGAGTGAAGAAAACATGAAGAAATGGAAAGATAGCCCATGTTCATGGATGGGAAGAATATTGTTAGTGTCCATAGTACTTAAAACGATGTGCACATTCACTGATATTCCTACCAAAATTCCAATGACATTTTTCACAGAAATAAAGAAAACAATCCTAAATTCACATAGAATCACAACACCCAGAAAGCCAAAGCAATCTTGAAAAAGCAAAAAAAAAAAAAAAAAAAAAAAAAAAAAAAAAAAAATGGAGTCATCACACTTCCTTATTTCAAAATGTTACAAAGCTATAGTAATCAAAACGGTATCATACTGGCAAAACAAAATCAGACACATAGACCAACAAAACAGAATTGAGAGCCCATGGGGTGCCTGAGTGGCTCAGTCGGTTAAGCGCCTCACTCTTGGTTTCGGCTTGGGTCACGATCGGCTCGGGTTTTGTAAGTTTGAGCCACGCACTGGGCTCTGTACTGACAGTGTTGTGGGGGCTCCTTGGGATTCTCCCTCACTCTCCCTCTCTCTCTTCCCCTCCCCAATTCGTGCTTCCTCTGTCTTAAAATAAATAAATAACCTTCAAAGAAAAAAAAAAAAGAATTGAGTGTCTATGAATAGACCCATGCATATACTGTCAAGTGATAATATGTGACAAGGGAGCAAAGAACACTCAATGGAGAAAGATAGCATCTTCAATAAATGGTGTTGAGAAAACCGGATATTTTCATGCAAAAGAATGAAGTTAGGGTTCCTATCTTCTCCCATTCACAAAAAGTAGCTGGAAATAGATTACAAAGATTTCAATGTAAGATCTGAAACCATAAACTCCTAGAAGAAAACATAAGAGAAAAGCTCCTTGACATTGGTCTTGGCAAGGCTATTTTGCATGTGACAAAAAAAGCATAAGCAACAAAAGCAAAAATTTAAAAAAGCGGCACCATATCAAACTAAAAAGTTTCTGCACTGCAATAGAAATGATCAGCAAAATGAAAAGGCAATGTACAGAATGGGAGAAAATAGTTGCAAAACATGTCCCAAATTAGGGGTTAATATCCAAAATATTTCAGAAACTCATACAACCCAATAGCAAAATCCTCATCATCCTCATCATCAACATCCCCTTTAAAAATGGGCAAAGGACCTGAATGGATATTTTTACAAAGAAGCCCTGCAAATAACCAACAGATGCATAAAACAGTGGTCAATACCACTAAACATCAGGGAAATGCACATCGTGGGAAAACACAATGAGATATCACCTCACACTGAATAGACTGACCATCATCAAAATTACAAGAGATAACGAGTGTTGGCAAAGGTGTAGAGAAATGGGAAGAACCCTCGTGCACTACTGGTGGAAATATAGATTGGTACAGCCATTACCATGGAGCCATTACCAGTACAACATGGAGTTTCCTCAGAAAGTTAAAAATAGTATTTCCACATGATCCAGAAATTCGACTTCTGGGTATATACCCAAAGGAAACAGAATCACTATCTGGAAGAGATATCTGCACCCCATATTCGCTGCAGCATTATTCACAATAGTCAAGACATGGAAGCAATCTAAGTGCCTATAAATGCATGAGTAGATGAAGAAAATATGCTCCACAGGCAGACACACATTCTCTCTGTCTCTCTGTCTGTCTCTCACTCTCAAGCATTACACACACACTCACACACACACACACACATACACACACACACACACACACACACACACACACACACACACACTCAAAGTGGAAAATTATTCGGCCATGAAAAGGAAGAAAACCTTGCCAGTTGCAACAACATGGATGCACCTTGAGGGCATCATCCTAAGTAAAATAAGTTGCATGGAGAAAAGCAGATACTGTGTGATCTCACTTATATGTGGAATCTGAAAAATCCAAACTCCTAGAAGCAAAGTAGGCTGGCAGTTGCCAGGAGCTAGGGGCTGGTTACATGGGGAGATGCTGGTCAAAGAGAATAAATTTCCAGGTGTTCGATGAATAAGTTCTGGGGATCTAACATACAGCATGGTGACTATGGTTGACAACACTACATTGTACACTGAAATGTTGCCATGGGAACAAATCTTAGATGTTCTCACCATAACAAACAAGGGAAGTCTGTGAAATGATGGATGTGTTAACTAACTTTATTGTGGTTATCATCCCACAATATGTAGGCATATCAAATTATCACAGTGTACACCTTAAGTCTGCACAATTGTATAGGCCAATTATATCTCAACAAACGTGAGGAAAAAAAGAAAAATAAAACCAGACCTGCCTGCTGAGCTCTCATTTAGTAGCAAACAGTAGCTGATGGGTAGGAAAGCTGCTTTATCTCTCAAAGCTGAAAAAATGGCAAATATGTGCAGACTCTTGTCGTGCACACACACTGACTCAGCTCATCCCCTTCACCCCCATCCTACAGATGAGCAAACTGAGAGACTGAACCACTGCGTATGCGGACTCAGCAGGTGCTGAAGAGAAGCAGGATGTGCTGAGCCTGGTGCTCTCCAGCATGCTGGTGGTCTCCTCTGCCTGTGTGGACATCCCTGTTTTTTCTACAAGGAACCAGCTTGTTTAAGATGCTGGCAGGTGGATGAAAGAGATCATTCCCAATGCCTCTTGAACACCTTCATTTAACTAGATTTGGGACCGGGAACAGTTTGCAAACTGGGTTCCACACCCAAATGTTTTTTTTTTTTTTCATTCATTCTTTGAAGTGAAAGTCACAAAATGTACAATTAATCATTGTAAAAATGAGTAATTCAGTGGCATTTATTACTTTCATAATGCTGTGCAATCAGCACTCTATCTAGTTCCAAATATTTCTGTCAACTCCAGAGAAAACCTGTACAATTTAAGCAGCGTCTCTCCATTTCTCTGCTGGTCTTTGTCAATAAAGTTTTATTGGAACACAGTCACACTTACTGGCTTACCTGGCAACTACCACCATTCTTTTGCTACAGTAGCAGAGATGAGAAGATAACAGTGGAGACCTAATGGCCCACCAAGCCAAAAATATTACTGTCTGGCCTTTACACGAAATGCGTGAAGCCTCTGAGCAGTGACTTAGAGCACTAGCTTTGATGTGGGTTGGCATCCTCACTCATTGCTTTGCCGTATGACTTTGGGCGCCTCTTTCGCACTCTGTGCCCCACTGTGCTCCTACACAAAGCAGGCAGCCAATCTATGCTCTGTGCTCTGCATGGAAAGCACTTAGCACAGAGCCCGGCATTAGGCAGGCAATCAATGGTAGTCAGTACTATTATCTTGACATTTGTGCTCTTATTTGATGTTCCAAATCACCCTGGGAGCCCAGAAAGGAGATATCTTTGTCTCCATTGTGATGATGGGGAATGAGGGCTTGAAACGGATCGGAACTTATTCAGGTCACGAACCAGTGACAGCCACAGCCACAGCCACAGCCACAGCCACAGCCATAGACACAGCCACAGCAAGGGCCTTGGGCTCATTCTCCAACCGCCTACACCCACTGGTCACTGTGTGCAGGGGCAGGAAGCAGAGAGAAAGAGCATCAAACCCAAAGATCCAACTCGGATGTGTCCCAGCCCTGCCAGGCTCTGGGAATGGTGTGTGCCAGTTTGGGCATCTCAAGAACGTGCTGTGCACCCAAGAGTGGCTTCACCTCATTTCCAAAGTTCACGGATGTTGCTGACAGAGCGCCCACCTTGCAGAACCCCTGGCTGCCTGGATGTGGAGGAGATGAAAGAAAACAATGTGTTTCTATTTCATCAGTGCCCAGCTCTCCTGAGCCTTCCTTCCTCTGGTCACATTTGCAAATTAAAATTAAACCCCACCAGTAAAGGGCTCCTCTCCCAGGCTTCCTGCTGAGCTGGCTTTGCTCTCTTTGAGGTTTTCAAAGCTTCTCTTAAGCAAATTATTTTAAATCCTCTTCCAGAGCCTTGATGTGTTCACAGGGCAACTGCTCCTGGCTCTGGGGTAAATCCAGCACTTTGTAAAGTTTGGGGGTGGGGTGGGGGGGATGACAGTTCAGCTGGCCCTGCAAAAAGCCATTTTTTTGGGCTTTTTGACAGTCAGCACAGCCCTGCAGCCAGAGACCTGCTTCCTCACCAGCCAACAGAGGGAGGAACTGGGGATCGGTCAAATGATAGATGGCAATGCTCATTTCCTGGCACTTGAGCTATGGTGAGGGCTGGAGGGGACACTGGGGAATCTGCCCTAAGAGGTGAGAAAACAGCGAAATTCAGTCCTGCCTCTAACCCCTGCCTGAGGGTGTTTGCACAAAGGCAGGCAGGAGTGGTAATACTTTTAAAAGTTTGTCAGAAGCCAGAGGTGCTGGGTTTGATTGAAACTCCACGAGCCTCTTACTTAGCAAGTGATTTCTCATCCCCCCAAACACGTGTGCACCTCCTTGTCCAGGAGCCACACAGGTAAGTGGCCGGCCAGCTCGCGCTTGGAGTGGATTCAAGCGCTTTCTTCGTGCCAGTTATAAAAACCGTAATTTTGATTCTCTGACCAAGAGAAGACCACAGAGCCCAGGTTACTCTAAATTTCCCTCTGGAGCACCCAGCAGAGGCTTTGCTGACATGATTTGTCTTTGTCCAGTGCCACGCAGGCAGGCCCAGAATCACAGATCACCGCTTGTGTCTCGTACACACAGGGGAGGCCAAAGACCTGTGCCTTGTGTGACGAAAGGCAACGTGATGGCTTGGTTGGGGTCGGCGGCATGGGACAGGTCAGCTGAGCCACTCCAGACCTATGGACAGACAACTGAACATTCAGGCAGTAGCACCCTCTCTTCAGCTTTGGTTGCTCACAAAGTATTGCCAACGAGATGGCTGAGAACAACAGACACTTACTGTCTCACCACCCTGAGGTCCAGAAGTCCAGGATCAAGGGCTGAGTGTGGCTGGTTCCCTCTGGAGGCTCCGACAGGGAACCAATCCCTTGTCTTTCTCCCAGCTGCTGGTGGCTACCACATTCCTTGCAGTCCCCAGCCTGTAGAAGCGTGACTCCAGCCCCCGCCTCCGTCTTCACATGGCTGTCTTCCCTCTGTGTCTGTGTCTCAAACTTCCCCCTCCCTTCTTTTATGGGGCCCCAGTAATTGCGCTTAGGGCCCACCCTAAATCTAGGATGTTCTCACCCCGAGGTCCTTACCTTCATTACATCTGTAAGACTCCATTTCCAAATGAAGTCACATTCACAGGTACAAGGGTTACCACCTGGACCTATCATTTTGGGAAACAACATCCAACTCAAGACCGTAGCCAAAGGGATGTGTTAGCCCCAACGCCTGTCCAGAAGCTCACTTTCTGTCCTCAGAAAAGGGACAGTGAGCAGGACAGAAAAGCAAAGAACTGGGCCAGGACCCGGGTGCTGCTGAGTCTTCCCAGCCTCACTGCTTTCTCATTGTGTGACCTCTGGCTGATGACCAGTGGCTTGGTTTGCATGGTTCATGTAAGAACAGACACCAGCCAATTGGTTTGCCAAGAGATCAGAGAATCCAGGGAGGCGTCTGGCAGCTCACGTGTTCAGTGACTGCCACTGCTTCCCTGACGACGGTGAGGTTGACGGAAAGGATGATGGGGTCATCTCTAAACCATGCTGTTCTTAAGCAGTGAGGTCTTCGATTCTATTTGTGACCTGAATTAGTCATTATTCATGAGCATTTGGGAATTAGACACTAATGGATTGAAATTTCATCGGAAGAATGGGTTCCATACTTCCTGTTTGTTACAAGGGGGCTGGAAGTTGTCCCACGGCCAATGGCGAGTGGAGAGGGGACGGGTTTCCTCCTAAGAAATGGGCGAGTCAGCAACAGTGACACTCAGGTCCGGGCTTCTTCATGCAGAAGTTAGCTCCCCACCCTGAGCACCTCTCTCAGAAACCTCCCCTAGTTAACTGTCCCTACCTTCTTCCTCTACAGGGGTCGGGCTCAAAATATGTGAGAATGAACATTCAGAATGCATAAGGCCTGCCAGATAAAATGCAAGGCACCCAGTTAAATTTGAATTTCAGAAAAACAACTATTTTTCAGTCTAAGTATATCCTAAATGTTGCATGGACGTAAGTTTCCTGAAGAGTCATTGTTTATCTGAAATCCTAATTTGACTAGACATTCTGTGTTTTTATTTGCTAAACCTGGCAACCCTGGGATGGAGTTTGTCTAGAAACAACCTGTGCATCCTGGCCGAGGGCCGACCATGCTGGGATCTAAGAGAGAGTGGCAGGTTGCTTTGCCGAGGCTGGTGCCTCACCTCTCCTACCCTGCATGTGTCACTCCCTCATTAGAGATGGGCTCTGACACCTGTCCCTGTGAGGCGAGGGTAGGGGGGCTTGTGACCTGCTTATAACCAACAGCAGAAATGGCACGGTGTGACATCGGGGGCAATGCAGATGCCGTGTCGTGGCTGGGACACTGGCTTCTGGAGCCCTGAGCCACCATGTATGAAATTCAAATATCCTGAGGCAGCCATACTGTCAGGAAGCCTGGGTCCACAGACAGGCCACCTATAGGTGATCCGGCCGAGATCCAGGGAATTTCCAGCACCAACGGTCATCCACACGAGGAAAGAGGCCTTCGGATGACACCAGCCCCCTGCCACTGAGCCAACCCCATCTTTGTAGTCTTCCCAATGAGACAGCACGGGGCAGAGACAGGCTGTCCCTGACGTGGCCTGCAAGGATGTCTGGAAGCATAATGGAACAGCTTTTGCATACCCCCGAGCTCTGGCGTGGGGGGTGTCTGCTGCACAGCGGAACAAGGGGTCAACCAGGCCTTCAGTCACGTCCCGCTTTGCTCCAGCTCTAGTTACTTTTCTCCCGCCCCCACTTCGTTCTGGACAAGGCCATGGTGGGCAGAACCACGGGCCCCCAGAGATGCCCTGAAACCCAGAACCAGTGCCTTTGTCAGCTTGTGTGGAAGGAGGATTACAGAAGGACTGAGGACTTTTCAGCTGATACATACATTCAGTGAGGCCACATGACACAAAAATCGATGTACAGAAACCTGTTGCATTTCTATACACTAATAATGAAACAGCAGAAGGAGAAATCAAGAAAACAATTCCATTTACAACTGCACCAAATATAATAAAACACCTAGGAATAAACTATCCAAAGAGGTGAAAGACCTATACTCTGAAAACACTGAGGAAAGAAACTGAGGACGACACAAAGAAATGGGAAAATATCCCATGCTCATGGGTAAAATGTCTATACTACCCAAAGCAGTCTGCACATTTAGGGCAATCCCTGTCACATACCGCCAGAATTTTTCACAGAACTGGAACAGACAATTGTAAAACTTGTACAGAACCAAAAACACCCTGGATAGCCAAAGTGTCCTTGAGAAAGTAAACCAAAGCTAGAGGCATTACAATTCTGGACTTCAAGATATAGTACAAAGCTGCAGTCATCAAAACAGTATGATACCAGCACAAAAATAGGCACAGAGATCAAAGGAACAGAACAGAAAACCCAGAGACGAACCTAGAATTATGCGGCTAATTAGTGCTGGGCACGGCAGGAAAGAATATCCAAAGGGAAAGGACAGCCTCTTCAACAAATGGTGCTGGGAACATGGACAGCGACACGCAAAAGAATGAAACTGGACCACTCTCTCCCACCATACACAAAAATCAGCTCAAAATGGATGAAAGACCTAAATGGGAGACCTGAAACCATAAAAATCCCAGGAGACAACACAAGCAGTAAACCTCCTTGACACGGACCGCAGCCACTCATCCCTAGACACGTCACCAGAGGCAAGGGAAACAAAAGCAAAAATGAACTACTGGGACCTCATCAAAATAAGAAGCTTCTGCACAGTGAAGGAAACAGTTATCAACAAAAAGGAAATCAACAGGACAAAAAGATATTTGCAAATGACACATCCGATAAAGGGTTAGTATCCAAAATGTGTTTCTGTATTTCTACACTCCAACACCCAAAAAACAACTAATACAATTAAAAATGGGCAGAAGTCATGAACACATATTTCTCCAAAGAAGACATCCAGATGGCCAACAGACACATGAAAAGACGTTCATCATTACTCATCATCAGGGAAATGCAAATCAAAACCACAATGAGCTATCACATCACACCTGTCAGGATGGCTAAAATCAACAACAAAAGAAAGAACAGGTGCTGGCGAGGATGTGGAGAAAAAAAAAAAAAAACCGTGTGCGTTACTGGTGGGAATGCAAACTGGTGCAGCTACGCTGGAAAACCCTATGGAGGTTCTTCATAAAGTTAAAAACAGAACTACCCTATGCTCCAGCAATCGCACTACTAAGTATTTATCTACAGGAGACAAAAGCACTAATTTAAAGGGCTACAATGCACATCTGTGTTTATATAGCGGCAGCATCTACAAGAGCCAAATTATAGAAACGGCCCAAGTGTCACCTGATTGATGAATGGATAAGGAAGACGTGGGATATATATACACTGGAATACTATTCAGCCACAAAAAAAGAATGAAATCTTGCCCTTTGCAACAACACGAAAGGAGCTAGAGAGTATTATGCTAAGTGAAGTAAGTTGATCCCAGAAAATCTAATAATGCCATATGATTTCACTCATAGGTGGAATTTAAGAAACAAAACAAACAAGCAACTAAGAAAAAAAGAGACAGACAAGAATACCAGACTCTTAAGTATAGAGAACACTCTGATGGTCACCAGAGGGGGGGCAGTGAGAGGATGGGGATGAAGGAGGTCACTTGTCCTGACGAGCACCAGGTGATGCACGGAGGTGCCAAAGCACTGTACCCCACAGCTGAACCTAATTTAACGCTGTATGTTAACCAACGGGAATTAAAATAAAACTTCTCAGAAAGGTCATTAAGCTGATTGTGAGATGGGGAGATTTTCTGGGTACCTCACGAAATCCTAAGGATAAGGAGCCGAAGCGGAAAAGTAAGAACTCTAGAGATGGCAGCACAGGAGGGACTCTGACCAGTGCCATGGCCTTGAGGAAGGAGGAAGAGGCCACGAGCTGATGAGGGCAGGCATCTCTTGAAGCTGGAAAGGGCCAGGAAACGGATTGCCCCTAGAGCCTCTGGAAGGAACCAGCCCTCCCCACACTTGACTCAGGGCTCGTGCCAGACTTCCCTCTTGAACAGTGAGATACTAAATTTGTGTTCGAAGTCACTGAGTTTGTGGAACTCCGTTATAGCAGCCATGGGAAATGAATAATGGTTCGATGCCTTAGATTTTCTGATGAACAATGAAACTTCTAACTCTAATGATGCCCGCAGGAGATGGGCCCTTCCCACCCCTCCTTCCCTGAGGCCTGGGCTCCGCCTACTCCCCACCAGCCAGGATCCACCCCACCCCCAGCCTGTAGACATTTCTGGCCCAGTCTGTCCACCAGACATCGAGGCCTGCCCCCACACTCGCTCTCAGTTCTGCCTCCCCAAATCTTCCCGCCTTAGTGGGCAAGGGGTGGACCACCTGCTTGTGACACCAGTACCACTCACCTGTCACCGACACTTGCAGGCTACCTGCCTGGCACCTCCCATGGCTCGCTCCTGCTCCTCCACCCCTCCCAGTACCTTCCATGCCAACCAAGTGAGTCTTCTGTATTTTCTCCCCAAGTTCCGAGAGCCCCTGTCCCAACCACTTCCCTCAGCTCTTCCTCTGACAAGTTGGGGGCAAAACGTTCCGTCTCATGAAGAGAAATTGTCTGAATCCTGATGGTTCTTTGAATGTGGCTTCGAATTCCGTCCTGTTGCAAACTAGAGCCCACTCACAGAAAAATAAAGCAGAGCACCCAAGAACGTGCCAGAACAGCTTAGTTGGTCAAGAGACATCAGAGACCCAAACTGTACCAGGCACGCCCACCAGTAAGACACCTGTGAAAATCATTTACCCCAAAATGTGTACGTTGGACATATATGGGCTCCATTCTCTGATTTCAAGTTTAAATGGGGGAGAAAAAGCTATTTCAGATGAATGGTCCATTTGCTGTGAACTTGCTCTTAATTCAGTATATAAAAATGTAAAGGGATGAAATAATTTACAAATTCAGCTGCTTACACTCAGCAATAATTTACAGAAATGTACAGGATGAGGCCTCACAAGTGACTTGTTTCCCAATCTCCTTTCCATTTCCTCATGCCTTTTGAAAATAGACATTAAAGGTTAGTTTCCAAAAAAAAAAAACAAAAAAACAAAAAACTGTAAATATATCATCCAGACTGAATATTACCAAAGACTCCTGTAAGGACTTGTCTTATATTAACATTTTAAGCACAGTTACTGGGGTTAATTAGTTTTTGGACCCTGAAAAATTGTAAGTGCCTCTGATGACTTATTTGCAACTGATAATTTTGTGTGAGAAACAGAAAAATAATAACAAATAGACAGTGAATAAATACATTCTTCATATTCCTTCTTATTAGTATAGAGAATATATTTCTGAAATTTAATTAAATATCAAGATGTCCAAAAGATCTATAATAAACCACTTTGCAAGACCTCTAAATGTCAAGGAAAAGCACATTTTACATGCAACATCCCTCCCCCCCACCCCCCGTAAATCTATGAAGATTCAAGACTTTTTTTTTTAAATCTGCAGAACCAACAAGTACATATTTTATATCAGAAATGCTTTCCAAAGACTTGGGAGTAGCTTCTTGTTTGCAGTATGACAGAGTGGAAAGTATCTTAACTTGTCACACGGTGGTTTGGGCCATTAGTTTTAGAGATATGCCAGAGGCTTTATAATAATGCAAGAGCTGCGGACTTCAAGTTTAAAGTGGCAGAGCTTGAGGAGAGGGCGATAAAGAATCTCTTTGGCCATTTTTCCGCCGTCCCCGTGCAGACACGCTAGGTCCCCGGCGATACTCAAAGCATGCGGGAAAGAAGGTGGCACTCTGGGAGGAGAAAAATGTAAAACATAACCAAAAATAAAGGCATTTGTCAGCCCCGATGGCTTTATCACCTTAATAAGTAATGATGTCTCTGTGCCGCGGTCCCCACGTGTGGCCACATCTCCCCGGTGGCAGCAAGAGGTGAGGGGTGACAGGAACGCGACACAGAAGGCCACTGAACCACACGGGGTGGGAGTTTCACCTTTTTGGTGGTCTCCTATCCACTCTTCCTACACGCAGGACAAAGTCTCGTTTCACTGCCAACACGTCTCATATGCTCGCCGATGTCCTTCACCACAAAAAGGGACATCCGGCCCGGAGTCCCTGGCAGGCCACAAACTCCGGGAAGCATTCTGCCATTTAGTCCACCTTGCCCTGTTCTCTTCAGAGCTCCTTCCCTTCAGGGCAAGTGCTGCTGATTTTCCAGGCAGTTGTGCTATAAGGCTGTGGCCCAGGACCAGGTGCAGTGATTCACCTGCTCATTAACATTTGAGAAGCACCTGTCTAAAGGAGGAGCTGGCACATTTTCCACCAAGGGCCTGGGAGTCAACACTCAGCCTCTGCAGGCCATCTGGCTTCTGTCCCAGCTGCTCAGCTCTGTCCCTGTGGTCTGAAAACAGCCACGGACAGTACGTGCATGGCTGAGCTCCTACAAAAGTTTATTTCTAAGAAGAGACAATGGGCCAGCTTTGTTCTGCAGGCTCTAGTTTGCTGACCTCTGGTCTGAAGTTGTCTCTGCAAAATCAATGTATTTTGTTTTTGTTTTCGTTTTTGTTTTTTTACTGTGTATTTTGTAGAAGAAAATGTGAAGCAAATAGTATCCCAGGAATACTCTGCTGTCCAGTGGTGTGCTGGTAAATGTTTAACAACTGGTGGTCCAGACGTTAAAAAAGCCCCACTTGTAGCAACTACAGATTCCCTGGGGATAAATATTCCCACCATAGCCAATTTCCAGCTATGCACATATATCACTGAACACTAATCTATTAGGGCTCTCCAGACAAGCACACCGGTATTTATACATAAAATGTATTTATCCCATTATACCTTTACACTTATCCTATTATTTATCCTACTTAAGAGATTTAGGAGAAATTGGCTCATGTGGTTATGGAGGCTGAGAATCCCCACAACCTGCCACCTGCAAGCCGGTGACCCAGGCAAGCCCATGGGGTAGTTCCAATCTGAGCCTGAAGTTCCAAGAACCAGGAGATCCAAAGATGTAACTTCCAGTCCAAGAGGAGAAGAGCCAAAGACTCCCCAGCTCAGTCAGGCAGAGAGAAAACTCCACCCTCCACCTTTTTGGCCTACCCAGACCCTCCAAAAACTGTGCAATGCCCATCCAAATTGAGATGGCCACCTGCTACATTCAGTCTAAGGATCCACATGCTAATCTCTTCTGGAAATACTCTCCCAGACACACCTGGAAGTATGGCCAGTTATCTGGGCCCCTGAGGCCCAGTCAGGTGTATATAAATGCACCATCATGGCAGAATCGGGAAGGGACGTGCACAATCAGCTCTCTCGAGCAGTGCAAAAACTTTGAAGGTGCATCTACTGGGTGGGGTGGGGTATGTCCAGCACATCTCGTCCACCTGGAGCCTCAGAATTGACCTCATTTGGAAACAGGGTCTTTGCAGATGTAACCAGGTGACAATGAGGTCATAGTGATCTGAGGTGGGGACTAATCCAAAGCCTGGTGTCCTTCTGAGAAGGGTAAAGTTTAGACACCAAGGCACAAAGGAGGAAGATGTGAGGAAGGTGAGGGTTGTCTGCCCAGTAAGCGGTAGCTGCATACTAATGAGGCAGGACTCAGGGGTGTGTGGATATGGCAGAGTCTGGGAAACTCAGTGCTAGGTCACACAGGCAGTCAGTGTCACGATGGGCATTTGAGCTCAGACGTGCCCCTTACGAGAGCCCACATCCTTAGCTCTTTGACTATGTGGCTTCTCAGAGGGGAATGCAAAGGTCTCCATTAGATTATTTTTTGTGAATTGAGATTTCTGGGCAATTTCCTTCAGCATGTCCTGAAATCACCGAGCAGGTGGAGGTCTCTTTCCTGACCCCTGGCAGCACATTTGCCTTGACCGGCCTTCTGTCTAGAATATTGCGGTTGCCATAATTACAAACGTACTGTGGCAGTCACAAGTGTGTCCTGTGTCATTTCTGCATGCGTGGCACAGAGCTCTTTCTCCCCCAGTGCCTGCCAAGTGCTGCGTAATCACCCGGCCACCATGACCCCCTTAGAGGACTCCTCCCTCTGGCCCATGAAAGTGTCCTGAGCCCCTGCTCGTTTCCTGCAGAGAATTCTGCTCACCATACATGCTTGTCGTCACCAGGGCTGTGAGAGTCACATTCTATTCATAATGACACAGAGGCCCCCAAACACAGGCTCTGGGATGGCCCCTGTGGCCACTCCGCCATGGATGTCACAGAGTCAGCAGCAACAGCAAGTGAGGCGATGGCCTGTTTCAGTTGAAAGTCCAGCTGGGTCCACGTTTTCTCCACATGTGATGAGAAGTAATTCCTCACATGCAGTGTTTTGAGTGGAGATGCTGTCAGAGTCTAGACTTGAAGAGTCACAAGCGGAAGGGGGTCCGATTCAGGTCACTGTCGGGCCGGACAGCCCATGAATGTAGGAGCTTCCTGTGTGAGGGGCTGGGACGGGACCACAGATGAACAGGACAGAGGCAGGTTGGCCCTGGAGCCCCTCACTTCCGGGACCTCGGGGAGAGCCCCTGTCATGCATTTATGCTCACACGCTCTACAAAACCTGTAAGGGGGAGACACTTCAAATTCAGTCGGTTCAGACCACGGTCTCGTGCTCCGACTCCCCTCCGTCACGTCTCCCTCACACCAGATGTTGTTAATGGGACTTGGCACGCCTGGGACACGCTTATTAGGGTTCAGTGGCAGCTTCGTACAAATTCACCTCCACGAAGAGCTCCATGATGCCAGCCAGCCCAGAGCGGCAAGGCCAAGCCTCCCACGTCCTCGCTTGTGGGGTCCAGGGCCAGATGCCGCTTCACGACACAGGCACCTAGAACCACGAGTACACTGCAGAAGAGAAACAAGGCTTGGGACGTGTGGAGCCAGGAGCCAGGGGGCAGGAAATCCTGACCACAGGAAAGTCACTGTGAGGACAGGACCCAGTTCTCATCAGCTGTCAGCAGCAACTAGTCAAAATGAGCATTGTCTCCTGCAAGGGGTAATGCCTAACGCATAGATACGAGCATCGGCACACCATTTGTTTTTTTGATGGGCTGAAATGGAATTCATCAGAATTCTTGTGTCCGTAGGGCAAAAACTTGTCTGATGTGACAGTGAGCATGTCTGTGAGTCGATCTGCATGTTGTGTGCAGTCCACTCTCCATAATCATACTAATAACAACACTTTTGGGCTGCCTGGGTGGCTCAGTCCGTTGCATCTGATTCTTGGTTTCAGCTCAGGTCATGATGTCACAGTTCATGGGATCGGGTCCCCTGCTTGGAATTGTCTGTCTCCTGTCTCTCTGCCCCTCCCTCACTCATACTTACTCCCTTTCTCAAAACAAATAAATAAACTAAAAAACAAAACAAAACGCTTTCATCCAACCACACTACAAGGCACATGGAATTGGCATTCTATTCTCTCTGTTAAAACAATACCACACAATCTTTGTCACATGAGGAGGCAAGAAGTGTGCAAGAGAAAAATGTAGGAGGAAAATCCATTACATAATCAGGCAACCAAGTAACTTACAAATTCAACAGTTTTCTAGAATTTCTGATTTTTTTAAACACATCAGCTTTTTAGAATTTAAATCAACCCCTTTCCTAACCCTTTTTGAAGGTCATTTTTTATTGTTTTTTAATGTTTATTGGGTGGGGGGGGGGCAAAGAGAGAGGGAAAGAGAGAGAATCCCAAGCATTCTCCGTGCTCTCAGTGCAGAGCCTGCTGTGGGCTCGATCCCATAAACGGTGAGATCGTGACCTGTGCCGAAACCAAGAGTCAGACTCTTAACTGACCGAGCCACCCAGATGCCCACATATTGTTTTTTAACTTTAATTTTGAGCCCAGGGAATCTGCATCTCAAAGGACTGACTTGTCCATGCATTTGCTCAGTAGGGAGCACTGGTTCCACTGCAGGTGCCATGAGGCACAGCAGCCAAAAAGAGCATCAGGCCTTCCTCTCTCGGAGAGCGTGTTCCCACAGAGGGCTCAGATAGTCAACATGGAGACAGATAAATATAGGACTGTGGGGGGGGGGGAGCAAATTGTAAATATAGGACTGTGGGGGGGGGGAGCAAATTGAACTGGCCAGGGTGACCATCATGGAGCCCAGTGAGGGCGTGATGTTTAAGCAGAGACAAGAATGGGGAGGGACCAACAGGCATAGCTGGGGAAGAGCAGCCCAGGCAGTGGAGTCGCACGTGCAAGTGTCCTGAGGTTACAGGGCGGGAGGGAGTTATCTTGTTCTGGGAAGAGGAAGAAGGCCAGCAGGGTTGCAAGGACAGCAGGGAGGGGTGGGTGCTGGGGAGAGACGGGCTACGTCTGCCATGTGTTAGCTCTCTGTGTGCACAGCCACCATCACATACACATGTGCCCTTGAGTGGGACTGATACAGACCCCCGTGTTCTCCCTCCGGCAATTTTCCGAATTCACCCTCAGCCCGTTCTGGTTACATGCAAAAGCCTTCTCGACCAGGCACCCCAGAATTCATGTGCAAGCGTGGCTCTGAGTGACAAGCCTTGCCAACGTGGGCAGAGAGCCTTTCAATTCAGGATCTTTCATGTGACGCGTCGGCCTGCTGGGTCGACCTAAGGGCAGCCAGGCAGAGACACAGCACCATCTGGACACCTTCTCCAGATGCCAAAGCTGAATGGATCCTTTCACAACCTGGAGACCACGACCCTTCCCCGAACACCACCAGCCAATTAAAACCCCGATTTCCCTCCTCCAGAGACTTAACGCAGAACCAGTCCCTGGGTGCACGCTCAGGAGTCTGCATTCTGGTTCCTCTTTGGAAATGGTGACTCCAGCCCTGTGCTGCTCTCAGAGGGCTGTTCTTACCGGAAGGGAGGCGGTCTGGAGGGACCAAGAGAAGGTGATGTGCGCAAGATCCCTGTTTCCCAGTAGCCTGCAGTGGAGGCAGGCATACCGATGTGGCCGCCCAGGGAGCCTGACACATGGCACCTGTAGATTCCACTCCAGGTGCCAGGAGAGACTCTCCCCGTGACTGGGACACAAGCTGGGGAGGAGCCCATTGGAGGACAGCTGGGTCCTTCCCTATGAGGTGGTTGTGAGTACAGTGGCTGCCACAAAAGTAAACATGGGGAGGACCACCCATCCCAGCTGCAGTGAGTGGCCACCTCTGTCCTCCGTGGGATGCCATAGGCACATCTGCTGATACGGCTCCAGGGTCCCTGGTCTTCATGGACTTGTCCCCACAGGCCTCAAACCCCCAGAAGGTGGGAGCCATGTGCTGTTTGGTTCTGCGTGGTTTCAAGCAGCCCCAGCACGTGACAGGAGCCCAGAACAGCTGAGGGAATGCAGCGAGTCAGGACCTGGCTCGAAGACACAGAGATGCCATGGGTCAAAGGTAAAGCCGCAGCGCCTATAAAACCTGGAGCATCTGCTGACCTGAGCTCACCTGACAGCTGTCACCATGAGCACATAAACACACCTCTGGGCCACCGCTGCTCCCCTGTATCTCTGAGCACACACTAAGTCATCAACACAGATGTCGAATGACCACGCCGACCGCCAATCTTGTCTGGGAAGACATCCATGAGAAATCCAACATTTGGAGAGAGAAACTGCGATCATCCAAGTGGGAAGCCCACCGGACAGAGAAGGCAACATGGGCAGGCTTGGGCAGGCATGGCTCTACGAGACACTGTCCCACGGCACTGGGGTTGGCTGCCACCCGCAAGTGTCCACGTGCAGCCAGAGTGCCCTCCACCTCTCTGTGTGGTGTCCTGCCTTTTGTCGGGGTGGCCTTTATATCACAACTGACCAGGAACAAAGCGTGGATATTCCCATTAGCAAAGCCGCTTCCTGGTCTGTGGGTTGGGATAGACTTTGCGGATAGAAAAGCGGAATATCGTATTTGAGGATCAGCGTGTTTTCTACAGAGGAGGCACAGGCACAGGCGAGACCCCCAGTGCCAGCCCCACGCCTGCCAGATGGGCCTTCTTCCAGTCCGTGCCTCTTTCACTGGGTTCCCAACCCTGGGCCTAGCACTGTGCTTGGCAATGGGGGGCCTGCAGGCCTCTTTCAGCATGGTGGTTAGTTCTGGTGAGGACAACCAACCAGAGTGACCAGCCAGAGCAGGCGTGTGAAGTGGCCACACTCGTGATCAGTGCCACACGGGACAGCACATAGGACGCCACATAGGATGCCACACAGGGCAGAGCAACAGAATCAAAGGGAAGGCCAAATTAGGGGTGGGGTGGGGGGCAGGAGGGCCTCTCAGGGGAGATAAAACCAAGCTGAGACCAGAGAGAAGGTGCAGCTGGGAGAATAGAATAGGACCTTCCATAAGCAGGCGCAGCATGACCAAAGGCCCCGTGGTGTGTGTGTTGCGGGGATACACCTGGTCTGCAAGGGACCTGGAGGGCAGCCAGTGTGGCCGCAGCATGGGGTGGGGGATGATCTAAGGCTGGACACCACAGTGGGGGGGTCATTGTGACTGAGGGCCTATGGGCGGGACACGGAGATACCATTTGGCGAGGGCCCAGCTTTGACAGGAGTCCTGGGGAGTAAAAGGGGAAGGCACGTGCGATGCGTTTCACGCTGTCCGCAAAACTCACGTTTGCAAGGGCCCTGCGGTATGTGCATCCGAGCCTGGCTGGCTGTGTGCTGTGTTGGCAATGGCCTCCTCAGCGGTCCTCAGGCAGGGCTCTGTTTTTCCTGAGCTGCTGCCCATCAGCATGAACTCCCCTCTCCGGCTTGCTCCACCTCATCTGTTCCCACTTTCCCCAAGTCACCGGAGCTGGGGCTGGAAACGGAGGACAGGAGAGAGAACCACCTGGTGTGGAAGAAAGTTCCAGAACTGCCTGTGGATTAGTTTCCCCTTTCCAGGTTTTGTACCTTAGAAATTCGTCATTCCCTTCTTCCCCTTTCAGGTGACAGCCAGTTCTCTCATGTGCTGCTGAGAAGATAATTCAGAATTCTGTGTATTCTAATGCGGTTCAAAATGTCTGTGTCTAGCATTTGAAAATAGCTCTGGGCGTTAAATGGTGGCAGCCAGAAAGCTTCCGGAACCGGTGTCTCATCCTCTCCTGGTCTGCAAGCCGCTGCATCAGTCTGTCTGTCTGCATCTGCATGAACAGCGGGCTCCTTCTGCAGCAGCTTGTGGGGCGGGGCCCTTGGGGTGGTTTGGGATGCAGCGGGCGGGTGCACGGGGGCTCTCACTGGGTCACATGCACGCTGCATGCCCGTGTGCTAAGCACCACGCTGGGTAACAAGTTCACAGCAGGGAAGGGGCCTGGCCAGGCCCTGTGCTCTAGAAGCTCAGTCTGACGGGAACACGCTTTAGGGAAGGTCGCTCACAGTCCCCCTGGTGAGGGGCTCCTGTCCCAGCCTCACTCAGGGAAGCCATGAAAGATCTGGACTGAAAGTGGCTCAAAGACCAGTGTGAGTGAACAGCAACAAGGAAGGGGAGGCAGGGAGGAGGAGATGCTGCTGGTATGAAGTCTGAGGTCGGAAAGCCAGGGGCCCAGAGTGATGCAGCATCCGTGGGTGAGCACCTGGGGCAGATGTGGGGAGGAGGGCAGCAAGCCAGCGGTGGGATCTCAGAGACATGAAGGCCCGGTCAGGTGGACAAAGCTGGGGTATGGAGGGGAGACCCGGGGAGCACCAGTCACGAGATCAATGTCCACACCCGTCTCCTCGGTACACCTTGGACAGGTGGGCAGGTGAGAAGCTGGACAGATAAGTCTGAAATCCTGTACCAAACACAAGGCTCAGAATGCTATGGCCCAGCCCCCCACTGCAGCTTCTTGTAATTGCTATTTCTGCTTCCTCTGTGACTCCCAGCCATGAGGACTGGCTTCTGGTCAGTTGAATTCTAAACTCCCGCCTGCCCCAGGACCTTTGCTCATGTCTTTCCCTCTGCCCAAAACAATGGTTCTTTCTCTCCCTCTGAGCAGTCGTCACCGCCTCCAGGAAGGCTTCCCTGCCCTCACCCTCTCAAGACTAACTCAAATCCTCCTATCATTCATTCTTGCGGCCTTCAAACTTTACATGAAATTATATTCGTAAAACCCATTACTTGCCTTCTCTATTAAATTCCATCTCTCTGAAGAGAGACAGGTGTCACATCTAGTTTTGCTCAACGTGCAATCTACAGCACAGGAGTGAAATCAACACTATTTAGCAGGCAAATGTGTCGACCAGTGATGCTCTGACAAACCAGCCCATGGGGAGAGTGAGGTACCCACCCTGTAGAGGGTGTGTTTCCTCTGGACCCTGGTGGGTGGCGGGGAGAGGCAAAACTTCCTTCAGTCACCAGAAAAAGTCACCACAACCCCCTTCTCTGGAATCCAGGCCTCCGCTGATCTCTTCCCATCCCCCGGACTAGGACCATTTCACTGAATTTGGAAAAACTAAGTCACTCAGTTTGGTATTTTCTCCGTAAACCAAGAGGAGATGAAAAATTTGGACTGAACATGTCTTGTAAACAGCTTTCAGTGTGAAAATCCAACATCAAAATGCAGAGACTACCGGCTCTCCCCAGCTCCTCGGGCATGGGCTTCCTCGTCATATTTGGGGAACATTTCCACCGGTGCCAGGGGCTGGGACACTCGAACCACAGCCACCGCAGAGCACGTCTGTCCCTCCACGGCTGACGTCTTTATTCCACCCTTTCTTGCCCGACCGCCCAGGGGGCAGCCCCGAGAAGGGGCTCTTCAGCCAGTGTCCACCCCTGCTCCAAAAGGAACTTCCTGGATTTGGACTGAACATCGGGAACCAAACTACCTGGTCCGGGTCTGCTGTAAGCCTGGAGTCACCTGTGTATCCAAAGTTCAAGCCAAAGGAGTTCCACTGCACTGCCAAGGCCTGCCAAGCATTTGTACCGGAGCCCGGCCCGGTGTGCGAACCTGCCTGGTGCGTGTCTGGGCATCGCGATGTGCCGGGACAGGAAGAGCCATGGAAATACCCAGAACGAGGGACAGTGAATGCAGGATGCTCCAGCCCGGGACTGCCCGGCCACTTCTGAGAATCATGCCCCCAGAGGACAAAAAGGGGAGGCACAGGGGCTTAGAGACACGGCCCAGCCCCCTGGCCCACTCTCTGCCCTCCTGCCCTCCACTCAGCTCAGGAGGGCCTCCACCAGGCTTGGCTGCACCAGGAGCTCGCGGGGCAAGAGTGGACACCAATGGGTCTAATCCAGAATGCCCTCGATGGCCGAGACACATTCATTCCCCCAAAGAAACTGGGGGTGCCACTGTCCAGACTGTCCAGAGGAGAGGGCTCGGTGCGGAAAGGGTAAGAAGCAAATATCCCCCATGAAAATCAAGTCAAAGTTCTCTCACAACACGGGTTTCCCAGCAATTCTCAATAGGATCTTGACACAGGGCTATAAAATAATATCCAGGCAACAATTTTAAACCTTCCGTATTTCTATTTCAGATCTAATTGATGTTTCAGAAAAGACAAGGCTCATTTAAGGGGTGGTGTCAGACAGGCACTTTCCCAGGACAAACAGAAGAAACTCCACCAGGATCTAGGCACAGGGACACATCCCTGGGCAGGACGGGACCTCAGATGCTGCACAGAGAGCAGTCACACTTGGCAGCATAAAAAATGAGAAATTTTACATAGCAAATGCCTTTGCAAACACATCAACAGGTAAATGAAAGCCTTTGGGTTTTATTTTGTTTTAATTTTTTAATACTTATTTATTTATTTTTGAGAGAGAGAGACAGAGTGTGAGCAGAGGAGGGGCAGAGAGTGGTGGAGACACAGAATGTGAAGCAGGCCCCAGGCTCGGAGCTGTCAGCACAGAGCACAATGGGGGCTCAAACCCACCAGCTGTGAGATCACGCATGGCCTGAGCCCCCCAGGTGCCCCTAAATGAAGTCTTTGTAAAAAAAATAAATACGGATCTTCCTGGACTCACGATGGGGTTGTATCCCTATCAACCCATCCTTCGTTGAAAACATCATTAAGTCTAAAATGCTTGCATACACCTGACCTCCCACACCTCAGAGCTCAGTCCAGCCTGCCTTCCATATGCAAGAACAGTCGTGTGAGCCCATGGCTGGGCAGGACCGTTCATCCTAAATCCTATTGGATCAAAGAGTGCTGACTGCCTCGTGGAATGTACCAAATACTGTCCTGAAGTGGGAGCCAGAGGGACGCCTGGGTGCAGAGTGGCCACCAGCGTATGGGTTGGTGACACTTGTGGTCATGTGGCTAACGGGAGCCCGCGTTGCCCCACATCATAGGAGATGATCGGACCACACATCACTAACCCAGGAAGAGGTCCAAACCCGCAATCCCAAAGACGCTTTCCACTGAGTGCATGTTGCCTTCACGCCACGGAAAAGACGAAAAACGGTGAGGTCAAACCATTGGCAGTCTGGAGCCATCCGCATTTGCAGCAGATAAGAAGCAATGGGTGAACAGCTCCAACACGCACAGACCTCTGACAGAAAGGACAAGAAGAAACAACCCAGCCATTAGTCAATCAACAAAAGGATGTGCACAGTCAGTAAATCTCAAGAGCATCGCCAACCGACCGGCAAACGTGAAAACAATTCTCAAACTCACGCGTCTTCAGGAAACTCTCATTAAAGCCACAGGAGTCATCACTGTACCCTCATCACACCGGCAATGATTTAGTGGAGTAGCCGCACCCAGAGCCGATGGAGACCCAGGCGGAAAGATCACCAAGGGCTCTGTGTGGCTGGGGGAAGGTGCGCCCCGGTCCCTGCAAGATCCCTGCGGCTATTGGCTCCACAAGACGAGGGTGACAGTGGAAGCCGCCCTTCCCACCGCCCCGCCAGCAACGCGGACCACTCATCTCTTAACCTTTCATTCGAGAGAGCCTTCTTCGGCATATTTTGGGCATTCGCGCAAACCTGTTGAATGACACACATGGCATGTCACAGGCTACAAGCTGCTCGGTGACACCGAGGAAGGTTCCAGAAGAAAGTCATCCCCGCTCGCCGCTGATGCCACCACGCTCCCCATCTTGTAAGCAGTCGTGCAGGAGCACTGGATGGTTGCTCAGGCCCCCCCCCCCCCGACTTAAGGAACCTGGGAGTCTAGCCAAAGACGGGCCCCCCAAGGTCCTCCCAGGAACTCTCACCTCCTCGCCACCTCTGCCAGCAGGACACAAGGAGATGAAAGACGTGTCGTCGTCGATGCACCTGGAGGTCTCAGTTGGTTGAGCGTCTGCCTCTTGGCTTCGGCTCCGGTCATGATCCCAGGGTCGTGTGATCCAGCCCCATTATCGGGCTCCATGAGCCTGCTTAAGATTCTCGCCTTCTGTCTGCCCTCTTCCCCACTCGAGCTCTCTAAAAATAAAAAGTGAAATTAATTTTTTTTTTAAAAAGATGATGTGTAGCAGGTTCTCTTTCTCTCCACTGGCTGTTCCTCATCCACTTGGAATACGGTGATTTCAATCCCCGAGCTTCCAACCCTGCTTTGTCCTCACAACCTTCGGCTTCTCCTCACCTTCAAATTTCTCAAAGACACAGCACCAGCTTACTGTCTGACTTCTTTCTGTTCACGCATCCACCACTCTTTGTGTCCCGGCTTCCTCTCTCTGTAAACTCAGCGAGGCTCCCGGGACGACTTCCAGCATGTCCTTGTGGGCCTCAGCCAATGCTATCCCTGGTTGGTTTCTTTGACCTTCAAAGCATCTGATCTAATAGGAAGGGTTCATTATCACACATCACACCTGGAGCTTGGTGGGTGCCAGACCCGTGTCTGTGGGCCAGATGAGCAACTGAACAGAGCAGTAAGTATGTGGATGGGAAGGAGTCGGGAAGTCCCCCAATAAGGCCTTAGCTGTATTTCCTTGATTTAAGGCAGAACAGAGGGCAATATGTGGCGTCTCTCTTTTTTAAAATTGACGTTAAAAAAATATCTTTACAATCCTTCCCATGGCTCCCCCAAAAAGGGGATATGGGGAGAACTGTGAGCTCAGCTTTACAGAAAGTAAAAGTGTCCCTGTTACACACCGCTGCAGATTTCACAACTAGGCTTGAGCACATTTGCTCTGGCTACCATTTACCGGAAGAAAAGCTGCTCCAGGAGAAGCCAGAAAGACCGAGTGGATGGCGAGGTCCCTGCAGCCCGAGTGGACCCATGCACGCCTCCCCTCCAGACACCGTAAGCTGGCCGTGTGATCTAGCCTGCACAAGACGTCCATGCGGCATGTCGCCACCTGTCAGCCATGCAAGAAACATGTGTCCTGGACTCACAAGGTGCCCGGCACTGGGAACCAGACAATGAGCTCTCCCGCCCAGACCCCAATGGGCAGAACCACACGACGGACGAAAGAATGAAGTACAATGTACGATTGGATGGTGGCAGCAGCCAGAAGAAGGAGTCAGCAGGGAAGGGGGTGGGCTGGGCATATACAGTATTAGACAAGGTGCCCAGAACTGAAGAGGCAAAGGAAGAGGGCAGAGGGGAGGCCCCAGCCCCTCTGGTGACAAGCCTGAGCTCTTGGCTTGCTCCCTCAGGTTCAGAGATGTTGTACCTGGTGTGCCGGTGGCACCTGGGCTTTGGGCCACACTGGTGTAATCACCCCCCTCTCCTCCCGCGTCAAGCTGTCTTGATGACTGGGGCATCTCTGTGCAGCTCTCCAGTGTCCACGGGAACTGTTGCCTCGCCTAAAGCTCAGGCAGTGCCTGGGACCAGTCAACCTGCCAGGTGCTTGCCAACTCCTTCCTCCGAGTGACCGACCCTCCCACTCTGTGTTCCACAGAGGACAGACCGACCATAAGGGATCATGACACAGACCATTGGACTCTGGTCTCTATGGTTTCCAGAACCTTCTCAGACAAGAGAGTCAGGCCCCCTGGGCCATGTCCATGTAGACATTTTACTCCCCATGGCTCAGTTCTGCACACGGGGCTTAGATGCAGTGGGTCCCATTTCTATCTTCCCATACACACAACCCCAAAAAGGGGAGGAAAGAGGCCTCAAGTGCCCTGGTCCTGACCTCCCTGTAACCATTCATACTTTCCTCAAATATAGAAATACCCAGTCATCACAGCCACAGAATATAAGGTACACTTCCAGAGGGGACGCAGGGGAGGGAGAAAGCCTGCCCCCCTGTGTGCATGGGTGGGAAGTGTGGATGCAGACAGCCCGCACTCCAGGTCTACGCTCCGCTCTTAGACAAGGTGCCTGGTGGCCTAATAGAAGCAGAAACCAGGGCCGTGTAGCCATCCCGAGTGGTGGAGCGCCTGGCACGCTATCAACAGGTGTCGAACGGAAGGAGGGAGGATGCAGAACAAGGAGCTGGAGGAGTGTCAATCTTCCTGCTGACAACAGCTGACCCAGAAAACCAGGACAGACACTCGCGGGTCTGCCAATACGTTAGTCAGACATAACTTATCCTCGGGTTGTGAAAGCTTGGGGGCCGCTCCTTCCATGGCCATGGATAATAAGCCCTGCCAGATGCTCACAGGTGATGGACTTCCAGCATCCACCTTACTGGAGACAGCAGGTCACTTCCCCAGGTCACTGGTAAGAAAGACCTCCCACTGCCTGGGCACACATGCCACTCCGTCTCATATATCCTTTGCTGCTGAGAAATTTAAAAGGAACCCTGGGGCTGCAGAGAGCCTCTCTGAGAAACCAACTCCTGGTGTGGGCCCAAACTTTCCAGGTGTCGAGCATTAATGGGGCAGGCTGAGATGTTGTGAACCTGATCCTCTGAACCTGAGCATTAATGTCGAGCATTAATGGGGAGCTCTACTCTGGGGGAAAGGTCACCCCGCATCACTTCCTGATTGCCCACGAGACACATGACAGAGAAGAGCGCCTAGTAAGGTTAGGGCCCTTCCCAGAGGTTCCAACCCATCCCAGCTGCGGAGGGTCCACTCACACAGAAGCCTTCTGCACTTTGGGTCAGAGAGTCAACCCAAAGGTCAGGTAGATGACCAGCCTGGCCTCAGAGGTGTGCTGCCTTGAGCCCTCCAGGACCGATGCACTCCTTGGGGGCAGCCCTCCCTGCCAGTCTGAAGCCGGGGGCCAGGAGCCTTGATATGGAAACGCCCCCTCTCCCCGACGGGAGGAATGCGATGTTCGTAAGCATGAGACCTGAGGGCCAGGACGCTGGGTTCAGGTCCTGGCTCCACTGCCTTGCCAAGCCTCAATTTCCCCTCTTTAAACTGGCAATAGTAACATCTGCTCCAGAATATAACTAAATCCGAGAAGAAGGAACAGTGTGAACCCACCACTGTCCTACTGGTATCGACCGAGCGGACACACGCAGCAGAGGCTCTTCAGCTCTTCCGATAAAGAGGAAAGCCTCAGTTCCATGGTGCTCTATCTAGCCTTGACACCTCACATACACTCATGTATCTTTTCAATAAAGAAAATAGATCTGGGGCTCTGACCCTTTGTTAATTGATGATCTCTAGCCAAAACGTATTCGCTTTTTATTGTATTCATCCCATTATCCCCTGTTAATATAAATGATACTAGTTTTCCATGCGTGGTACTGATTCCCTTTAAAATAAATTCACTTCAGTTTAATAAGTTACCTAAGGAAACGTAAGTGTGTATTACCACGTGAAAGAAGCCAATCTGACTCCAGTCTATGATTTTCTGGAAAAGGCGACACTAGAGAGACAGTAAACAGATCCGTGGTTTCCAGGGATATGCGAGGCGGAGGACCGGGGGGAGCACGGAGGACTTTCAGGACCGAGAAACCACAGTGTGTGGCGCTATGTTGGCGGGCCGTACCACCGCACATCAGTCTAGACCCACAGAATGCACACAGCGCCAAGAGTGAACACTCAGGTGAACGATGGACTTTGGGTGATAATGACTCGTCCACGTGGTTCATGGACTGTAACAAATCCCGTGGGTACAGTGACGACGAGGGAGGCCGTGTCAGTGCGGGGCGGGCGGCATATGGAAACGTTTTTGGACCTTCCTCTTGCTCTCGATTTTGCTGTGGATCTAAAACTGCTCTAAAAAATAAAGTCTATTTTTAAAAAGGCAACTAAGAGGAGACAATGAGTAAATAATAAAAAAGGAAATATTTCAAAGTGGAAAACCGTGAAGATGGGCCGTGGTGGCAGGAGACTAGGCCAAAGCAAACCACGGAGTAACGAAGTAAATGACTGAGGTTGGTAAAACACTGCCATCGGCACCTGGCACGTGTGACCCAGTGCTGCCCATACACGCGTGAAGGGTGGGAGGGCAGGAGAGAAGGACCTTGAACCACCACCAGGGCACCGCACCGGGTGGAGGCAACCTCCTGCAGGGCCTCCCAACACTGTACGCATGCACAAAGCCCCCTGGCAAACCCCTAGAAGGTTCTGGGTGCAAGTTTCTACTCGGCAACCGTCCAACCTCCAGGAACCTGTCTGGGGTGTTAAGAGGCAGTGCGGTGGTGGCCTCAGAAGCAACACCAGGGACTTTCACCTTCTGGATGACAGCTAAGGGAAGGGCTTCCTATGGACACAATGTCCAGGGGTGGCTTCTCAGCCTGAGCTCTGGAGCCTTCCAGGCCATGGTGGTTGGCACTGGCCGGCAGGCAGCCGTGCAGTGCTCAGGGAGATGTCTTCCAGTGTGAGCATCTAGGATCCCAGCCTTGACACTCCTCCCACCTCAACCAGCAGAGGGGCTCAGTCTGGTCCTTGAATCCTCAGGGGCGTAGCATCACCCCCAGCCTTGGGCATGATGGGCAGACGCAAAGACGGCAGTCTTGCACGATGCATCTGTTCAGGGCAAGGAGTGCTGGGTGACTGACGACACCTGACCTATCCTTCCTCTGCTCCTCCAGAGCTCCCTGCGTATGTTCTCTTAGCCTTCCCAGATCTGTCCTCCAGGCAAACCCATGCCCATAAAACCCCCAGGGGCCTTGTCCTCAACCACACGCTTGTACAGGTAAAATGGCACCATCTGTGTTCTCCCGCCAGCCCTGTGGCTGGAGTGGAGGAGACCAAGGGAGCCACTGGACCTCCCCTCGCAATCCCTGTCCTGCCCTCTGCACTTCCCTAAGAAACTGTAAGGCCCCTCTCACCAATTCAAGGGTGACACGGTTCTCACACCGAAAAGACACGGATAGACACGGTTTCCATAGGAGAGAGGGAGGGAGAGAGAAATGAGCCTGGATTGCAAAGGGCCAACCGGAATTTAATTTTTTTTAACGCTATCAGGATAACCTTAGCTCTCCCCGTCTCTACTTCACTCTGATTAACTTTTCTGGGACAAATACATGGAAAGAGCCCACCCCAGGCCCCGCGTAGCCGATCCATTTTCCTGCGGCCACTGAGGCACTGGCTTCACAGGTCAGGTGCATAATTGCGTCTCCTGAGCCGGGGCCTCTGCTGCTGCTGCAGATGCATTTGTCAAGTGACTCGATGTTACTTATTTCAACTACCATTTGTCTCTCGCTGCAATTTTCCTCGGGAAAGAGCGCCTGACTGTCCACTTTGGTGGGGAACTCAACACAAAGTCAATTACTGGAAAGAAAGAAAATGAGGAGCCTCGTGCCTCTCCAGGCCATTTCTTCGAGAATGCACTTCCAGGCTCTGGTGCCACGTGGAGTGCTGGCAGGCCCCAGCAGTGCCTCCAACCAAGGGGCAGCCCACAGGGGCTGCCAGAACCAGCATACCCTGTGCTCCTGGGAGACACACACAAGACGGGACAAGCGGCAAGAACCTGAATGGCTCCTCCTCAGACTCCCATCCTTAAAGCCCTGTAGCAATTTTATTATTCTATTCTAGTCTAGTCTCGTCTACTCTAGTCTATTTGAGTCTATTCTATTCTATTCTATTCTATTCTATTCTATTCTATTCTATTCTATTCTATTCTATTCTATTCTATTCTATTCTTCTACTCTACTCTACTCTACTCTACTCTACTCTACTCTACTCTACTCTACTCTATTCTATTCTATTCTATTCTATTCTATTCTATTCTATTCTATTCTATTCCAGTGTAGTCTAGTCTATTCTGTTCTAATCTAGTCTAGTCTAGTCTAGCCTAGTCTAGTTTATTTTAGTCCTATTCTATTCTGTTCTATTCTGTTCCATTCCATTCCGTTCTGTTCCATTCCATTCCATTCCATTCTATTTTATCAGTCTATTTGTTCCTTCTCTTCACACTCGGGGAACATATGGGCAGAGAAACACAGCTATTGCTTTTCAACATAATTGGACCCGGTTATGGTATGTGTGTAATACTCTCCTCCCCAGCTCTGGGAGGTTTATCACGAGCCGACCACTGTCTGGTGGAGCCACTGGGAGCTATGTATGTAAATACATTTTCTCTCCAGAGAAGCAGTATACTTGTGAAGGGCTTAATAACAGATACAAAAGGCTGGGCAATCTAGGAAGGAGGCATTCATGGATTGGCTCAGCCTTCCTTCCACTTCTTCTTGATAATGTGATGGGTTTAAATAGTGCTGGCAAGTCCATGTTGCTCAAGTTGTCATTTTAAGGTGGCTTCTTCAGGTAGCAAACAATTATCCCATCAAAAGGGACCTAATTGTTCTCCATATTTGTCACATAAAAAGGGAACTGTGCAGATACCAGGACTGAAAGACGGTCCCTGTATTTTTTTGTTGCTCTGACTGGATATCCCTGATGCTTTAATGCCTCCCCACATAAATCCCCGATGCCCTGCGTAAACATACAACAGAAATGTGGTGTGTATGGGGGCAGCTGCACAGGGAGGCCTTCCAGACATCCTTGTGCAAGATGGCTCCGTGACAGGGTCCTCCAGGAGCCCTGGTGCTGGGAGATTCTTGGTTCGCTTCATGTTCTCATGGAGCTCACAACCCCCAGTGGCTGACCCAGTGCCTGGCATACAACAGGTGCTCAATGAATGTGTGTGAATGAATGAAGCAGTCAACAATCCATCACCTGGACCCCTGGTTTCATTCCAGAGGAGGGCCTTAAATGCCACGTGCAAGTCTGACTGGACGACACCCAGAGAAACCAGACTCGGTCTGCAGAGCATCATGTGATGCCAGTGAGCTCTCTTGGCTGATGTCGGTCAGTTCAGACCCTCTTAGGGACTTTAGACAGGTATTCCAGACTGTACACTCTGTGAGAGCAGGGATGTCCCTCGCCTGGGGCACTCTCCCGGGAAAGCACTAGGGTTGTGACACACAACCTAGTTGTGACACACAACTTAGGGTTGATCACACAGGGTCATACGCGGACTTTGGTTATTCCAGCCACTCTGTATTATCATCTCTGCCTCCTTCTCCTCCTCCCCCTCCCCTCCCCCACCCCTCTGCCTCCTCCTCCTTCTCCTTCCACTCTTCCTCCCCCTTCCCCCACGCCCCTCCTTCTTCCACTCTTCCTCCTCCTCCCTCTCTCCTCCTCCTTCTTCGTTTATTAAATTTTTTTAACATTTATTCAGTTTTGAGAGACTGGCAGAGCATGTGCAGGGGAGGGGCAGAGAGAGGGGGAGACACAGAATCCAAAGCAGCTTCCAGGGTCCAAGCAATCAGCACAGAGCCCAACGTGGGGCCTGAACTCATGAACTGTGAGATCATGATCTGAGCCGAACTTGGTTACTTAAGTGACGGAGCCACCCAGGCACCTCCTTCCTCTTCCGCTTCCCCTTCCCCTCCTCCTTCTCCTGTCCCTTGTCCCCCTCCTCCTTTTTTGAGACACTGAGAGCAAGCAGGATAGGGAAAGAGAGAGGGAGAGAGAGAATCGCAAGCAGCCTCCTCGTCAATGCAGAGCCTGACACAGGGCTCGATCCATGAACTGTGAGATCACGACCTAAGCTGAATTCAAGAGTCAAGACGGTCAACTGACTGAGACACGCGGGTGCCCCACTCGCTATCTTTGAGGCGTAAGTTACTTCCCTAAACCAGAATGGACTCGTAGACATTTCATCCATCTGCTATTCTCTCCCTCCTGGCAACCCTCCTTCACATCCACCAAGGTCCTAGCCTAGGAGGCCTTCCCCAGTGATGATGACGTGATATAGGGAAGTACCTGCTCTGGCATCGGAGGGATGGGGCCAGAACACTAAGAACCTGCTTTGTCCGTGGGGCTCGCTCCCTTTGTGAGGGTGCCCGCTTGCATTCATCACCCCTGGCTCTCAGTGTCTCCAGCTGCAGGAGCCCGTGGCACCACACGGTGGACCGGCCCCTCGCTCACACAGTCACATGACCTGCTGAGGGAGAAAAGAACCATGAGAGGATTGGAAGCAGGGTGACATCACCCTACCGGCTGTTAGCAGGCTCCCACTGGCCACCATGTAGACACCGAAATGGGGTAAGGATGGGCAGGACGGAAGTTCAGCAGCCACGGCAGTTCTGCAGGTGCCCAAGTGGTGTTGGCTAGAAGCTACCTATCTATGTCGGCTGGCTTCTGGATGTATTTGGAAGGTGTTCCTGAAAGGCACGGTGATGGATTATGTGTGAGGTGTAGGAAAAGAGGAGCCAGGATGACACGGTGATCCTGCTGGAGCACCTGGACGGACACTGTTGAAATCTGCGAGGATGGGAAAGACTTCGCAGAGAAAGCTTCGGAGGCGGGAGCTGAGCTCCCCACGCATCAAGTGTGAGATGGTCTCCTGACGTCCAAGTAGAGACACGCCGGTGGCACTCAACTCTCGAGCAAGGGAGTGAGTGCAGAGACAGGAGGTCCTCAGGCTTAGCACAAGTCTCTCCCCACCCGATGCTCAGGGACGGGGATGCCTGACCATCTATCTGAAAGGCCCTGTGGCTCCTTCCCTGAGCTCAGCCGCTCTCACAAAGGCACCGCAAAGTCACCCAAAGGAGGGGAAACAAGCAACTTGAAAATGCATCCCTTTCTCTGCTGCCACATCTCTAAATTAAATTTCAAGGACTCGCCAGGAAAATGTGCTCCTTTATATGTTTCCATAAATCGCTCATTTCGATGCTGCATGTCTCTTTTTTTATTATAGGAGGAGCTAAAAAAAGTTAAATAATCTACATGAGCAATATTTTACCTTTTAAAAGATATTGCCTTCTAACTAGACGGAGTGCATAGAGCTTTGCATGCAAAGCATCCCCACGCTTGGTGTGTGAGCATCCAGGTGGCTGCTGTGTGAGACACTGCGTCTTCGTGTCGAGGGGCCAGCTGACAGCTCTCCGGGTCCCTAAGGAGACCTGACCGGCAGGTAACTGCTGCTTACACCTCAATTTCTGTCTACACTTCTTTTTCTCTCTTGGAAGTGAGTTCCCATGTTTTCAGGATTATTTTTTGTAAGCTGACCAAACAGAAGGTCATGTTTAGAGTTACCGTCTTTGGAACAGAGAGAGGAATACAGAGGCATGTGCGTATGTGTGACAAAAGTAAGCCCTCTTTTACACGCTTCCTCCACTGAAGAGTAACAACAAAACTGGAGCACTTCCACCTGAGGATGTGTCAGACGCTGTGGAGACTCTGACACACCATCCCACAGGTATCACTGTTCTGAGATCTCTGGTCTGGGATGACATCCTGGATGTTGGAAAGACCCAGGTCCTTGTGAGTTCCCGCTGTCACAGTGCCTCCCAGAAGACTCCCTCTCAAACAGGACGAAAAACGTCCTATGAAGTGGACCATTTTTTTTTTTTAATTTGGAAAGAGGGAGCATGAGCAGTAGAGGGGTGGAGGGGGAAGGCAGAGAGAGGGAGAGACAGGGAGAGAGAGGAGGGAGAGAAAGAGAGAGGGAGAGAGAGAGAGAGGGAGGTAGAAGGAGGGAAGAGGGACAGAGAGAGAGAGAGAGAGAGAGAGAGAGAGAGAGAATCCCAAGCAGGCTCCACACTAAGGGCAGAGACTGATGCTGGGCTCAATTTTACAGTCCTGGGATCATGACCTGAGCCAAAGTCAAGAAGATTCAGATGCTAAACCAACTGAGCCACACAGGCTCAGTCTTGTGAAGTGGACAGTCATTACCACTGATGATACCTTAAACATCTCAACACAAAATGCTTGAACATATGCTCACTTACTCTCTGCTCACCTCTGGGAAAACACACCCCCTCTGCCTTCTGGTTTCTGACTCGCAGCTACCATGCCTGCAGCGCACTTCCCACCCACCAAACGTGCTGTTAGGACGCAGGCAATTTGAAGCGCCAGCAGGTATCACCATCAGTGGGAATTGTGACACCTTCTTTCAATCCTTTATTGCAGATTCATGGAAACTGAATTTGAAAGAAAAATTTTACTACCTTGCCCATTTTAAGTCTTTCCAAAAATTCGACTGTTTTTATACAAACAAAGGCCTTCTTCCTGTTCGCGCTGAAAAGTCATTGTTTTATGTAATATTTAGTCACGTGATGTAATTACACGAACTGGTGCAATTGACATAAACAGATGTGGGAACAGACGTAATTGGCTCTTAGCGCACACACAAGGCCAGAGCCTGAGATGCACCTGAGGACCGCAGGGGGAGGTGGCTTGCAGCCTGCAGGTGTTCAACGGTCACCGCCTGGACAGGATATCTTCATCCCACAAATCGGTAAATAGGGGCAGACACAGACAGATGGCTTTTCTCTGGCCAGTGCTCCCTCCAAGGCTGCAGCGTCCACCTAGCACCTCACCTGGCATAAAGTGGGCCCGTGATCCCCAGAAGGCAAGAGAACATGGAAGGCATGAGTGCCTGCGGGCCACCCATGGGGTCGGAGAGGTCAGGCGGGGGTGAGGGGGCCGCTGTGCAGGGCTCGGGACAGAGACCTGTCCGAGAGCCCCAGCCTCAAGCAAGGAGCTCCGAGCCCCTCAGTCCTGGTGCTCTGGCAGCCAAACGTCCCAGGTCAGGTGCATGGGTTCATCCCCTGGGAAGAGAGGAAGATTCTCCTGCTTCCTCCAGTCTGGCATCCAAGCAGCTCCACTGAGGCCGCAGATGATAGAGGAGACCAGTGGCGCGTTCATCCCCTGGTACAATCATCCTGGGCTCCGCCCACCTCTCTGCTGACAGCAGGTGGCGGTTAGCTCTGAGACTCGGTGCTGCAGGAGCACGCTGGCCAGGGGCAGGACAGCCGAGCCTCTCCAGAGGGAAAGCATACTCCACCCAGAAAACTTCTGCTCCCAAGAAACCCACAATGCAGATGCCAAGAGAAAAGTTCACCCCAGGCTGAGGGGACTGAGGCAGGGAGCCCCGTGTTCACTTGGCAGGCCCGGTGACAGTGCCCCCGGCCCCTTCTCACCTGCCCCGTCATGAAGACTCTCCTTTCCATCTGTTCTGTTTTAACCAAAGGACCAGAGGGCTTCCCAAACCCTCTCCCAGGAAACAATAGTTACCGATACAGGAACAGATAATATTCCTTGAGCACTCAGTGGTGCCAGGCATTGTGCTGAGAGCTTTGACTGAAGGCTCTCTGCAGAGGGTGAACAGTGCCCCCTCACCCCCAATTACATTTGCATCCTGGAAGCTGTGAATGTCACTTCTGGAAAAGGGTCTTTGCAGATGGAGTTATGTGAAGCATCTCGAGATGAGCTCATACCAGATGTGACACAGTGGTGTCCTTATAAAAGACCAAAGAGGAGATGACGTACAGCGGAGGTGATGTGAAGAGGAGGCAGAGGTCAGAGTGATGCCACAAGCCGAGGATGGTTGGAGCCACTGGAAGTGGAAGAGGCAAAAGGATGTTCCACTAGAGCCTCTGGAGGGAGCCCAGCCATGCCCACAGCCTGATTGTGGATGCCTGGGCTCCAGAACTGAGAGAGAGAGAGAGAGAGAGAGAGAGAGAGAGAGAGAGAGAGAGAGAGAGAGAGGCAGAGAGAGAGTGTTTCTGCTTCTGAAGCCATCAAACATGGTATCTGTTACTTTGGCTACAGGAAGCAACTACAATTTCATCTGGCTCTTGCTATGGAAGTGAATAAGAAACAGCATCTTCCAACCCTCTTACAAATGCGCTCTCCTCACGTTAGTCCCAAACACCTCCATGCTGCTTTCTCCAAGTCTGATCACCAGGCAAACTTGAGTGACTTCAAGCAGCAGAACCAAGTATCCGTCTGAGACTGGGCGACTGTAACAGAAGACCACAGACTAGGGGCTGAGGAACCACAGTTTCTTACAGCTCCCGCAGCGCCCGCAGATCCGGGGCTTGGTGGGACCTACTTCCCGGTTCACGGTGGCTGTCTCTTCACCGGGTCCCCACATGGTGGAGGGGAGCTCTCTGGCTCTCTTCTTTGGGGCACGGATCCCATCCGTGAGGCTTCACCCCCATGACCTGATGTCCTCCCAAAGGCCCCACCTCCCAATACCATCCCCCTGGGGATTAGGTTTCAACATTTAAATTTGGGGGACACAGTCTATGGCAGTATCTTAAAAGAATGGACATTTTAAATTGTGTTTACAGTGGAATAAACGCCCCATGTGAACAGTCAGGAGCTGCTGACTCAGCAGGTGCTCTGCCCCGTGCGCTCAGTGGACAGAGCATCTGGGTGGTTTCGCCTCTAGCTTCCTGATACCCGCTACTGGCGTCACCTCTCTTCTCCCCGTGGCCTGGAAAGAGCATATTCAAGGCAGGAATGTGGACCGTAATCCCACAGGCTGAGACCCAGACTTGGATTCGAGACGCGCCTCCACTACCTTCCATCCCCGTGACCCTGGACTCTTTGCACCCTTTGCACCCCAGTCTCCTGTCCCTTGCCTGGGACAGAGCAGTTTACAGGCCTGAGTGCGGGGTCACGGCTACCATCATGTTGTCAGGCTCGCTGTGTCTGCCACAAGCCCTGCACAGCAGACACACAAACCATGTGATGCCCCCGTGCATCCTGGATTCTGCCCACCGAGAGCTGTTCCACCGGAACTTGCTTTCCGGCTCCAGCAGGTGCCGTCGGAATGGAAGCGTGTTACATTTCACCGTTTGTAGCCGCATTGATTGCTGGTTTTACACATCAGAATTAAATAAATAATCACAGCACCGCTATGAGTATGACGAATAAGCATAAAAATGGGCCATGCGATGCCCTTGGAAGGTTGGCCTGGGACTCCCTGTATTTATTCCACCCCAAACAGGAAGGCTCTGAGCCCCAAATTCTCTCCTGTGAAAGGCTGGTTCCCCCCAAGCGGGCAGCAGGCACCCCCCGCAAGCCTCCCCCAGGCCCACGCACTCCGTCTCTCTCTGGTCAGGCTGTGAGGTCACGCTTTCTGTCCACCGTCCACTCACCTGAGCCCTGGCCTTTCCCTGGCGTGGGGTGCTGGTGGGGAAGGGGTATATGGCTGTAGCATGAGGCTCTTCAAACTTCAAAGAAATAGCTGATATCAAATACCCTTGGCCGTATCCGGAGCACTCGCTGTTCGCCATAAGCATTGTTGCATTCGGCACCACGCTTCCTCTCAAACGCCCAGTTTTAAAGAATGCAGACTCAGGTCCAAACAGCACCTTCCTCTTTTAGCCTTAGCTGGAGGCAGCCTGTGTGTGTGTGTGTGTGTGTGTGTGTGTGTGTGTGTGTGTGTGTGTGTGCATGCGTGTGTATGTGTGTGATTTCCAAGTGTAAGACAGAGGGAGCTGGAGGAGGCTCTCCTTCCTGTGCAAGAGAGGCTAAGTGGCTGCAAGTCTGCACTCTGGAGTCAGTCTGCGGACGTGGCCACTGTACAAAAGCCAGCTCGTCAGCTTACCCCTCGGCCTACAATCCTTCAGGGACTTCCTGCTTCGGTCAACGTAAAACCCAGCACCCTCGCCACAGCCTACCAGCCCCTGCCTGCATGGCTGCCCTCCCCAGCTCTTCCAGCCCTGTCTCTGCACAGACTCACTCTCCAAATGTGGACATTCTCCTTGTCCACCCGCCCTACCCAGGAAGCCCCTTGCTACCTCAGGACCTCGGCACATGCCAGACCCTCTTCCTGGAATAATCTCTCCTACCACTCTCCACCCCTCCCCCCATATCACTTCCTTTTCATTTGTCTTCTCTCATGTAAAACGTCATCCCCTTTGGGGAAATGTTCCCTTAGCAGCCACCACCCCCATCTAGGCCAGGCCAGGCCAGGCTTACCTCTTCACGCTCCCGTTACGCACGGTACCCTCTCGTCTGCAGCACACACACGGTGACAATTTCACACAGACTGGCCTGTTTCACTTGCTTCTGCCCTGGAGACTGCTCAGCGTTACATCACGGCACCCAGCAAAGTGCCTGGTACACAGGAGACACTCCCAGCTCCTTGCGAACCCACCAACAAACAAGATTTCCTTGTGACCTGTGTGGAGTCCACACACCAGTGAGTGTACTCACTACTCACTTGTTGGCTCCTGACACAGCTGGCCCAAACTGAGGCTGCATTCGAGAACTCTAGCGACAAAGTTAATAGAAGTGATCATTGTAAGCATAACTGAGGTGTTTTAAAAACAGGTAGCAGTGTGGCATTGGGTGCCAGGCACTGAACTTTGCAGAGGGACGTTCCCTCAACTGGAGGTGCTTTGAAAACAACTGAAATGTTGAGGATACTCACAGCCAGGCAAGGGGAAGAACACCTGAGGGACGTGACAGGTACTACAGTGAATACCGCAGGTTCGGGGCGCCACGTCTGGCCGCCTAACGGTCTGTCCACTGGGATAGGGCAGGCATTTGCACAGTGCTTCCAATTGAGGCGCCTGGATCATGGTGAAAGTTTGCAAATGAAGATCTCAACCCAACAGAAGGAGAGAAAATTCCAGAGGCTGAAATGCTAACCCACATCACCTGTGCTGTGTGGAGCACCAGAGCTCCACTGGGCCTCATTTGCACATCTGTGAAATGGGGTGAAGGTGTTTTCAACCTTATAAATTATTATGAAGATAAAATTAGAAGTGATGTTCTCTTGGGCGCCTGGGTGGCTCAGTCGGTTGAGCATCCGACTTCGGCTCAGGTCATGATCTCACGGTTCATGAGTTCGAGCCCCGTGTCGGGCTCTGTGCTGACAGCTTGAAGCCTGGAACCTGCTTTTGATTCCGTGTCTCCCCTTCTCTCTCTCTGCCCCTCCCCTGACCCCCCTCCCTCTCTCTCTCTAAAAAAATAAATAACATGAAAAACAAAAGAAGTGATGCTGTCTTAGTCCCTTCGGGCTGCTATAACAAAAAAACACCTAGACTAGACAGCTTACAAACAACAGAAAGTGTATCTCTCACAGTTCTAGACACTGGGAAACTCAGATCATAGTGCCAGTGTACTGTTTGGGAAAGTCTTCCTGGCTCCAAGAGTCTTGTACTGTGTCCTGACATGGCAGAGGGGGGGAAGGAACTCTCTGAGGTCTCTTTTATAAGGAAGCGCACTGGACCCATTCATGACAGCCCTACTCTCATGACTAATCACCTCCCAGAGGCTCACCTTCTTTTTTTTTAATTATTATTTTTTAGGTTTATTTTTGAGAGAGAGAGAGACAGAGAGAGACACAGAGAGAAACAGAGAGAGACAGAGAGAGACAGAGAGACAGAGAGTAAGCAGGGGAGGGGCAGAGAGAGGGAGAAACAGAATCCGAAGCAGGCCCCAGGCTATGACCTGTCAGCACAGATCCCGATGAGGGGCTCGAACCCATAAACCATGAGATCATGACCTGAGCCGAAGTTGGATGCTTAACCGACTGAGCCACTCAGGTGCCGTCACCTTCTTTTCAAATTTGTTTTTAATATGTAATTATTTAGGGTAGAGACAGTGGATAGACGGTAGAGACAGAAAGAGACAGAGCACAAGCACAGCGAGGGAGACAGAATCTGAAGCAGGCTCCAGGCTCTGAGCTGTCAGCACACAGTTCGATGCGGAGCTCGAACTCACAAACCTCAAGAACATGATCTCAGCTGAAGTCAGACGCTTAACTGACTGAGCCACACAGGTGCCCCCCAAAGCTCACCTTCTAAGACCAGCACGTTGGGAATTATGTTTCAACACATGAATTTTTGTGATACGTACATCCAGACCATCGCAGAGGCAAACAGAATCTCTCTGCAAAGCACCTTGTGCAGGAAGGGCTGGCTCACAGCTATGGTCTTACCATCACTTGTCTCCCATCAGGGACCTCAGATGCTTCTGAGACCCAGGCCTGGCCCTTGCTCATTGGGGATCAAAGTCGCAGCAGCAATAGTGGCATAATGCACAGCACTGGGGTTGGGGACAGGTGGTGAGCCAAACGCTCACCAACCGCCAAACCTCTGAGTGCTTTCTCTTTGCTTATTAGTTTTCGGACTTTTCTTTCCATAATGACTGAATCAAGCTCAGTCAACAGTTATGCTTTTTCAGGATATTTATCTCAAAACAGCCAGAGAGAAAAGGCATGGGGTCTGCACCACACGCTTAAGTCTTTGCACAGATGGCGGGGGGCTCCAGTCTGAGCTGCTGTCATGCTGCCTCCATTTCTTTCTCAGTAAATTTGCTTCCAGGGGAGTAGGTGTGAGAGCCAGGGGTCCCACTCCGAGCGAAATGTCCCTAAGTGTGCTCTTTGCTCTCAGCTCTTGTACACAGACACCTGTTGTTCTCATGTGAATATTCAAGGTCACGCACCCACCCCTCTGCATTTTTGGTGGATGTGTGCCAACAGCTGAGAGCCTCCTGATGGCTGCAGGAATGAACGGCAGGTCTGTTGATTGCAAAGATACATGTTTTTGCGAAACCAGGTCTGGTTCTTTTAAGGCCGTTACTGAATGGAAATGTGTTTGCCGTTCACCAGGGTGTCAGGCGTGGAACGTGCGACAGCAATCAGTTAATTTGTTTATCTCACTTTAGAGTACACAATAGAATTAAGAACGGCAATTTTTTCAGGAGGAACAAATGGCATTAGTGCTCCTAAATACAATCATAAGGGTGGCCCCTGGGTGGCTCAATAGGCTAAGCGTCTGACTCTTGATCTCAGCTCAGGTCGTGGTCTCGTGGTTGTGACACGGAGTCCGTGTGGGGCGTTACGCTGAGCGTGAATCCTGCCTGGGATTCCCTCTCTCTCTCTCTGCCCCTCCTCTGCTCACATGCCTGTGTGCTCTCTCTCCCTCTCTCAAATACATACATACATACATACATACATACATACATACATACATATATACATACATACATACGTACATACATAAAGTAACATAAAATAATTAAGTAAAATGAAGTAAAAAAGTAAAATAAAAACTCCAGTAATAAGAGTTACAATGCCTGGGGTACACTAAGTCCTCGGTTGGTGCCGGACGCTGTGCCCACAGCCCCTCAGCTCCTCTTGTGAAACCACAGTCCAAGGAGCCGCTGTATCTGCCTGGGTCGCCTGCTCACAGACATGGCCTGGGTCCACGGGCCCAGCTTGGGCTGACCCATGGTCAACTCTCCCATGCCTGCTGCACCATCTGGCTGTTTTCAGACATGGTCAACTGTGATTGAACGGAACACCCTACATAAATACTTAGTCATGGGACTTTAAGTTCAATTTTTGTTGCTGATTTTCCCCTGCTCGATGCATTTTTCAGAATTTTGCCCTTAGACAAGTGTACGCCTTGTTGTTGAACAATTAAATGTGCTTACGAATCTTTGACTCCTCGCAGGAACATGTGTTGAGAGCCGTGTGTGTGCGTGCTATTTCTAGAGGGTGAGTGCAGCATGCCAAACCCGCGTGCTTCTCTCCAACAAGATTCTTGTGACCAAAGTCCAGAGACTCAGATGCAGGACAGCGCAGCCAGAGAGGAATCCCGTCGGGCCAGCGTGCTGGCCCCAGGGCTCTCCTCTGTGCCTGAGCCAGCCCGGCCTTCCTGCAGCTCAGGAAACTGCCCGCTGGGGTAACAGGAGGAACATGCTCATGGGCTCACTGAGCTCCCCCTGTGCACCCCTTCCTGGGAGGGCTCTGGGGGCATAAACAGCTCCTGAGTCACGGCCCCTTCCGCAGAGGGCACACACAGCAGCTGAGGGGTAAGACACAGACAGAGGGTAGGGCTGAGCCATGCGGGGCTAGGAGATCAATGACACAAAGACCTGTTAGCCTCCAATTGTTTGCTGCGTGATGAGCCCCGCACCCCATGTCACCTCCCTTTATCTCACTTTGATCTCAGAACAACCTCATTAGGAGGTGATTAGTTGTGCCCCTTTCACAGCTGAGGACACAAGGCATAGAGAGCTAAGCAACCTGCTCCAGAAATGCCATCCAGCTTCCCCGCCGCATAGCCAAATTCAGACCGGGGCCTGAGCAAAGGGGCCACATACGGCCCACAACACGCCATGCAGCCAAGGTGTCACACGGCCAGGCGGGGCAGTGCAGAGAGATGCGGTCCCTCTGGGTCTGGCAGAGCATCTCAGCGAACACCAGAGAAGATGGGGTGAGTGACCTGAGCGACAATACCATACACCCGTCCTCTCCCCACTCACGGGCTGTCTAGCCCTTGCCTTGCGGCTGCCCTCAAAGTCCTTCATCATTTCTCTGTCAACCGGCCACCCCAGATAACGCCATAATCCTCCCTAGGCCGGGTGCCCAGCTCTCCCCTGGATCTCTCTGACTCTAGTTCTCCAAGAGCAAACCTTCCCCAAGCCTGCTTTTCAACCACGTGGCTTATGCAGAACTTTCTGGGTCCTTCTAGGCCTCTACACCCACAGTCCTTGTTCCCACACCCAGGCTGGGGCCCCAGGAGGCAGAGGTCACCCTCAGAAGCCTGAGCAGGGGCCTGTCAGGTCCACAAACAGATTTCTTGTGAGGGATCCAGCAGAAAATGGGTGTCAAACTCAGCACCCGCCTTCCCTTTCTGCCTGTCCTGTCCTGAGCACAGAGCTGGGAGCAGCGGAGAAGGGGCCTGAAGGGCAGTGGTGGCCAGAGGCGCAATCACTGAAGCCCAGGACCAGCTGTGGACACTTCCCAGAGGAGGGAGCCTGGAGTTCACGTGCACAGGGTGAGCAGCATTTAGGTACGAATAATAAATAAAGGCAGCAAGGCAGGGAGCCAGGGAACTGGCTGGCACACTGCACTCTGCCTTTAACTAGCCAGGGTCTGGCCAATGAGATTTTCATCACTGACCCAAGCCTGGAGAGAACTTACTGGTGAGACTGCGTTGGCGTTTCCATCAGAGGCTGCTGTTGTTATCAGAAGTACCTATTACCCATTGTGAAACAGCAAGCTCAAATTGGATGGGAAAATGAGTTTCTACTTCATAAATGCATAATGTGAGCAGCTTCTTTTCTTTTTTTTCAAATTGACTTATCTCAGCAAATTTTGTCTCCTTTCATGTTAAAAAACCTATGAGCTGATTTTAATTTAATGTTTGCAAGTTCTTATTAGACTTATTGACAGGATTCATAAGCAGAAGGTGAAACACCTGTTTAATCCTGCGTGGGGTATGGAACCAGGGGCCACATCTATCACCACACGAGCCTTTTGTCCCCACGTGCACGCGGTTTACCGTAACTGCAGGCGGCGGATGACTGCAGGTAACACAAGGACAGGAGGCTGTCTGCCGATTCCAGGTGCTAAGAAATTTTACTGCCTCCACCAAAATGTGTAATGTCTAGGGACCCGGAGGCCAGGGCTATGGCAGAGAAGCCAGCCCCTGGAGGATGGCGCAGGTGACCTCAAGCCACCGGGACAGGGGCACCAGGTGCTGCCAGCAACGAGGTGAGGACGAGACCAGCAGGGGAACCCAGGCCCCAAGCTGCTGAAACATATTAAGATTCAAGGACTGGATAAAAGATAGAACTGTCATATCCGGGCCAGAAGCAGGGGCCAGGCTGGGGGCCACAGATGCCAGAAGTCAGAGATAGCACAATGGCGACAGAGGTGCTGAGAGGTGGGGAAACGGCGGGCTTGAGGAAGACCGAGGGCAGTCAAGCAGCCAGCACCCAGGAAGGTGGGCGAGAGGCCGCCAAAGCCCATCACACAGTGGCAGCCATGCATGCTTCCTTTTCCTCTCTCCCTCTATCCCTCCTCTTCCCTCCTCCTCTTTCCCTCCTTTCGCCCCCTCCCTCTCCTTCTCCTTCTGCCTCTGTCAGTTCTCCTACCCCTCCTTCCTTCTCAATGAGGCCCCTCATGGGGACCCCATGCCTCACCCCACACCCCCGCCCTGTGACTTCCCCCATTCCCTCAGCACCTGAAAGTGCCTGTCTGTTCGCTGATTTGCCTCTGTCTCCCCACCGCCACATGCGGACCCTGGAGAGCAGGACCCGTGTCTTGACCAGCCCTGCTTCCCCAACGCTGAGCTCAGAAGCACAGATGCTCAGAAAAAGAGGGTAAGAAAGACAAGGAGTGTGTCCTACCCCTGCCCCACACCAGAACAGAACAAGACACCTATACATCAAGTTCATGTCTATTGTGAAAATCCAGGCTTTTTCCACCTGGTATCCTGCTTGGAATTCTTTCACACAGGAAGGTGCCCAGGACCCTGAGTTGGGCACAGCTGACCTGACACTGTCCCAGGCAGCTTACTAGGGTGGCTGGAGCTCAAAATGCCTGTGGTTCTGGGGCGCTTGGGTGGCTCAATCGGTTAAGCACCGGACTTTGGCTCAGGTCATGATCTCACAGTTTGTGGGTTCGAGCCCCGCATCGGGCTCTGTGCTGAAAGCTCAGAGCCTGGAGCCTGCCTTTGTTTCTGTGTCTCCCTCTCTCTCTGCCTCTCCTCTCTCTCTCTCTCTCTCTCTCTCTGCCTCTCCTCTCTCTCTCTCTCTCTCTCTCTGTCTCTCTCTCTCTCTGTCTCCCCCTCCCTCCCACTCTCCCCCCTCCCTCCCTCTCCCTCTCTCTCTCTCTCTCTCTCTCTCTCTCCTTCTCTCTCTCAAAAATAAATAAACATTAAATTTTATTTTTTTTTAATGCCTGTGGTTCTGACACAGTGAAGCTGGTAGTCTGACTGGGTCCCCAGTTAGGTCAAACAGACGTTAAATGCAATGCGCCCACAATAATATATTCTGGGTAAAATACACACCCCATTTAACGTCCTCACACGTGCCTCCTCATGTCCTCTCATCACCTGAACAGACCAGGAAACGTGCCTTCGCTGTCCTCCCCACGAAGGGTGAAATATGGCCCCACGGAGCCTGTGCTTCCTGTGGCTGATTTTTTGTTCCTGCCCTGTCACCTTGACTCTTCTGTCCCTTGTGATTTAGAAGCGTGTGCTCGGCTCAGCACAAACGAATTTTCAAGGCAGACGCAGTTTTCTGTGCTGTGAGGGCCAGGTGGGGTTTTTATTGACTTGTGCCACCGTTGAGCATGTTTAGGCACAGGCAAGAAACAATAGCCACCGAGGAGGCCAGGCTGGAATTGTGGCGACCGGGGCTGGCCCGCCCCAGAGAGAGGGCCTCGTGGATGTCCTGAGCTGAGGCCGGGCAAGTCTGCACACCCAAATGTACCCTCAGTTGCAGGGGGGCAGCAAGCGAAGGCAGGAAAGCCCAATGTCCGCTCTGTTAGGGCCACTCCCAGACACTGCGTTGAAGCTGAACCAAGAGCCCCCAGCTGTTCCCTCCTTGGTGACCATCACCCAGGCATCCTGCTGGCGGGGTGGGGGGGTGTGGGGAGGGGAGTCCAGCGATGGGCAGCTCCTGAACATCCAGCCACTCAGGCTGCAGAATCCCTCCTGGTGTGGTCGTCCGTGGAACAGCCATCATGGGAGAAGCATCACAAAGCATCTGCATGTCCTTGCTCGACAGCCCATGCTGCTCTCCGGGTGGTCCTGCCACCAGAGCTGCGACCACTCAGCCCCCTAGGTCTCTTCCCAGCATCCTCAAAGCCCCACTGCCTCCCTTGTCTCCAATCCAGATTTGTGTGCATTAATTTCAAATACAGGGAAACATACAGAATAATAATATGAACGTCCCAAAATCATCATCGGTAATTAAAAAATGTTCTCAGTTTGTCATTTTGGCTTTCTCATCCTGACCCTGGAAGCAGGTTGGTTAAGAAACTGGTGTGTATCTCTCCAGTTCCAAACTATAATGCTTTGCATATACATAGAAATGAGTAAGTATACATATTTATACATAAACCATATACATTTACCTATGCACTTCACACGCATGAAAATATGGGTTATATGTGCGTGTGTATATATGTTAGTAAACAACCTATGGCATTGCTTTATTTTATTGTTTTATTTTTTTTAACAGTTATTTCTTTTTCAGACAGAGAGACAGAACATGAACGGGGGAGGGTCAGAGAGAGAGGGAGACACAGAATCCGAAACAGGCTCCAGGCTCTGAGGGGTCAGCACAGAGCCCGATGTGGGGCCTGAACTCACGGACCGTGAGATCATGACCTGAGCTGAAGTCGGACGCTTAACCGACTGAGCCACCTAGGCACACCGGCATCGCTTTATTCTTTCTAAAATTGGCATCAATGTTGTCACGCTGTATATCATTGTATGGAACTTGTTTCTTTCTCTCCACCTTGTGTTTCTCATGCTTGTCCAGGCTGAAGCACATTGCAGAAGGATTGGCCATGCTCCAGGAGAGGGCACAGCCCTCCAGACTGCCAAGTAGGCCCAAGACTTCAGATGCCAGCCACACACTCGGGGTCCCCACGGCCACCATCACTTCTAACCCCCTGGCTGCAAATCCTGGGGTCCCCAAGATTCCCTCAGGTTTAATAATTCACTAGAACACCTCTCAGAATGCAGGAAACACTGTATTTACGATTACAGGTTTATCATGAGTACAAGGATACAAGTAAGAGCCGACCACAGGACAGAGGCAAAGTCTGGGAGGGTCCACGTATGAATTTCCAGTGCCAAAAACCTCCAGCCACCCCCGTGGAGTCCTGGACGGTATTACTTCCTCCGGGCTTCCGTGCGCGACAGCACTGCAGAGCATGGCTCATCCGGGAAGCTCACCCAAGCCTTTGTTTTCCAGAATCTTAACTGGGGCTTGACCGCGTCCTGCCCACTTGGCTGAACTTTAGTCTCCTACCCCAGATCAGAACTGATATGATGGGTCCTAAAGACCCCGTCATAAATCACACTGCTGGACTGTCAAGTGGCCAAAGTCCCCATAAAACGAGGATGCTCCTGCTGGCTAGAACCTTCCAGGGGCCTTGAGATGACATCTCTGAGGCTGAGGGTGGAGACTGGACCTGCCTGGGTACAGCTGATTCCTCACACGCATGTAGAGACCCAGCCCCTTCGCTCTACCTTCCTCGTGGAGCCCCATCACCCACACCTCCCCTTGATGCTGGATTGAATCGCACCCCTGGAAAACCTCTCCAGGCCTCAGTGTGATGGCGACATCCAAATGTCCCCAGTTCAGATTCCTGGTCCTACTCCAGCCCTATGGGAGATGATGCCCAAAAATCTGTGTTTCTTTCCTTTCTTTTTTTTTTTAATTTTTCTTTTGAGAGACAGAAAGAACACGAGCTGGGGAGGGGCAGAGAGAGAGAGAGAGAGAATCCGAAGCAGGCTCTGCTCTCAATGCAGAACCCAACACGGGGCTGGATCCCACAAGTCCAGGATCATGACCTGAGCTGAAATCAAGAGTGGGGCACTTAACTGACTGAGCCACCCAGGCGGCCCCCAGCAAGAGAAATAGTCTATTTTCCCCTCTTAGAATCCCCCCCAAAGGGATCTGCCGCCTCAGCAGTCACCAGGGAGAGCTTGAGAAGTCTGGAGAAGGAAGAGAGACCGTCCCCCCTCTCGGTAAGAGGGAAACCAGGCAGGACGGAGGCGGGGGACATCATGGTAAGCCCAACCGTACCTACTGATGTGTGTCCCCGCAGCCACTCCAATGACCAGGAGCGACACCAGAACATCAACATCCTTCCTTATGGATCCCAGCACGTCTCCTATCAAGAAACACGCTCCAAAAATACAACTGCTGAAGAAAAATCACAGGGAAGAGTTGCATTCTTCAGAGAAGGCCTGCGGAAGGGCTGTATTTCCAAGGTGAGCTCTGTCAGCACCGCCGAGTCAGGGTGCGTCCAACAGACGCATGTCTGGTGTCCCCAAGTCCAGGAACTACCTGCAGGGCATTCCCCCTCCGTCTGAAAATGGAGGGCATCGCTGGGCCAAAGGTGCCTTGACACAAGGAGAAGAGGGCCATCTTGGCGGGCTCTCCCAGCAAGTGACTTCCTGTGCCTCTTATGTCTGCCAGGAGCATGGGAGTGTTCAGAGGTCACTCTGGTCTAGGCTTTATTTTGCCAACCACTGGGGAGCCCCACCACTTCAAGCTTCTTAAGTCTCTGTTCTAGTGAGATGTGAACTAACTGCTCCCATGCACACCCCGGGCTTGGAGAAGGGGGTCGGCCACAGGACCAGACCCTGGCATTCCTCTCCAAGAAGCACTATTTTTTAGTTATTGCATACAATCCCGAGATATGACACCATTCCTTCCATTTTTAATAGAGGTGATTAAGCAGGTGTGACCCAACATGCCGGGCCACTGCCACAGAATCTGTTAATGAACAGGAGGGGGAGGAACTCTTTGGACTTCCTCATCCTGAAGCCTGAGTACCTGCACAGCAACACGTTAAAACCCTCCCAGCAAATGCTACCTGTTCAAGAGCTACGCTCTGAAAAAGAATGGACTACAGAGTCTGCTTCCAAAGTGTCTAAAAGTGCTGTTACCAAACTGAGAAAATGAAGGTTATTCTGGAAGCACATGCATTTAAAGGGCCAATTTCAAAAGCGAGCGTTTAATCGACGAAAAGCTCTCATTAAAAACAGTAAGTGCGAAAATACATGCCAAGGACGTGAGCGAGAACATTCCTTCTTTCCGTTCATTCTTGTCCTTCTGCAGCACACATCTAGCCTGTGCTGGTGTTCCCCAAGGAAGCATCCTAGCAGAAGCAGGAAGGTGAGACCAACAGGGACAAAGGTGTTCCGAATGGTCTCCGTGATTGAAACTCTGCTGTTTGATTCTTGGCCGTGACTCCCCCACCACCCAGTCACAGGTGCCTGTATTTGAATTTCCATAGTTACCTTCATCCCACACTTAAAATTATAGACTTTTTCCCAGCTTGCTTTTTAAATGCGACATCACAATGTTGAGGAAGCATCATACATAATTACATTTAATAGACAGAGAATTGATGGAAACACTTAGCCAGAAGAAAAAGCCCAGACTTAATTCTGTAAACATGCTATTGTACAGTAACCCCCAAAGAGTTTGTTCTTAAACCTCCTAATTAATTTTTCACTACAAAGATCAAAGATGCTATTATACTTGTTGTTTTAAATTTTTTTTTTCAACGTTTTTTATTTATTTTTGGGACAGAGAGAGACACAGCATGAACGGGGGAGGGGCAGAGAGAGAGGGAGACACAGAATTGGAAACAGGCTCCAGGCTCCGGGCCATCAGCCCAGAGCCCGACACGGGGCTCGAACTCACAGACCGCGAGATCGTGACCTGGCTGAAGTCGGACGCTTAACCGACTGCGCCACCCAGGCGCCCCTATACTTGTTGTTTTAAATGGCGGTCTCAGGCAAGTGGAAACGACTGAGTGCTGGGGACAAATATCTCCCATTAAAATCTGTGTTAACGAAAACAGTTGTGTTCGGGGTTTCCGAGATCCAAACAGAAACAGACGCCACCATTTAAGGGAGCCATTGGATGAAGGCTTCCTTCCCTCAGCTTGTAGGGATATGTGTACCTGGAGGGTGATGGGTTTTGGTATACAAGCTGTCCAAACTTTTATTTAAATACATCCTTTCCTACCCTTTCCAAAACCAAGCTAAATATAGCTTGCCTGTTCCATGGAGAATTGTATGTCACACTTTTGCAAGCCATAGGTGGCTTCTGCTTCCGGAGATGCTCAGTCTCTCTCCTGTTCCAACGCTTCCTGATGAGCAATGAAACCAGTCCCCTCTTCACTGCCCAGGCAGACACTTCCAGCCTCCCCACCTCACCATCTCCATCCCTCCTCCCGATCCAGCAGGAGCTCTGTGGTGATGCAGTCGGAAACTCTGTTTCTCTGGCCACATGGGTGATGTCACCAGGGGAGAATTATTAATAGCACCACAAACAGCAAGGGTCTCTTTTCAACAACGCAACCTCTTTATAACAGAAGGGAAAGTGTTTCAGAAAGACCAACGGAATGCTTGCCTGTCCCTCAACCACTGTCAGGCCGCCATCAGATGGGTACCCTCTGCTGGTCTGACTGCGCAGGGAATGAGCCACTTGGAGGGGACTGTAACTGAGAAATCGTGGTGCCATGCTCATTGGCTGTACTCTTTAATTAAAAGGGGAAGTTTCCATGCCTGCCACTGCCATTGCTGTGTCTAAAATGCCTGTGTATCACTGTGCGTGTGACGGGTTTCCCCTCTTCCAGTTTTCCAAGGAAAGTTCCCAGTGCTAGCGAGCCACAAATTCTGGGCCAGGGTCCCTCATTAGGATGAACTGTTATCTCACGTTTATGCTGCGTTCCCCCCTATGACCCAGGATTCCTCTTCCCTGGCACTCCTGACATTTGGGGTAGACAGCTCTCTGCTGTGGGGCTGTTCTTTGCACTGTAGCATGTTAAGCAGCATCCTTCGGGTCTCCCTACTACATTGCCGGTAGCGAGCCCCCAACGTTGAGACAAGCAAAAATGTCTCCAAACATCGCCAGGTGTCTTCAGGGGAGGGGCAAAATCACCGCCAGCCGGAAACGACTACTCCAGATTTAACAAAGGTAGACTCTCGGTTACGGAAACCATCCAGAGAGAAGCGAGAGGATGAATATTGATGTGGCAGGGATGATTATTGACACAACGATTCTCCATAAGGCTCTCGGATTGGCTCAGGCAATTAGGAGGAAGGCTTGGTGTTTGTTTGTTTACCTGAAGCAAGCCTGTGTGCATGTGTGTGTACGGAGGTACACCAGCGCATGTTTGTAGAGAGACTGGCAGGAAGTAACGGGTGTTGGGCAGGAAGAGAACCCTTCAGCTAAACGTGGAGAGTTCATTTATGCCCAGACTGCCAGGAGCACCCCTGTCTGTCTGGTTTTCTCAGAGAGCTGCTGAAACCCAGGACGAGAGCTGAGAGACCACATTAGAGTTCACCAGTGAGGCAACTGGGGATGCACGCGGGTGTGTCGTGTGGGACGGTGTGTGCCTGCACCTGCCGTGGGGGGCGCGGGCCGCCAACCACACAGACCGACCCTTAAACCCACACAGGCACCCTGGAGTGGTTAAAAGGCTGAGGGCACATTCAGGAATTCCCTGAGAGGCATGAGTTCTGTTCTCTTGTGTCTCACTCTACCAAACGGACGTGCTCTGAAAAGCTATGCCACGTTTTTTTGCAAATCGAAGGACAATGTGCAACATTTTTTTTCAATGTAAAGAAAGCACAAATTCTTTCGAGAAAGGGAGAAAATCTTTCCTTTAAGTGGAACATCTCTCTCAATTTACCTTTTTTTCCTAAATTCGGACGTTGGAAGATTCGCCAACAAGGACGATGGAAGACACAGTGTAGTATTTCCATAGCACGTGGAAAACAGAAATCGATTATACACGAGAGGAAGAAGGTTTCAGGCATTTGACAGATAGGAGAGGCAGGTTTGAGTTCTGGCTCAACCAGACAGCCACATCACGCCTTCCTTCTTGATCTTCCCAGGGCAATAAAACCTGTCCTCTTTACCTCCCAGGGTGCGTGGCGGACACACGTGCAGGAAGGGCTGGGAAAAAAACAGTCGATATTTGCAAATGCTGGTGACTTTTTAGCCAGAAAACATTTCTTCCGGTGGAAGTTAGAGAAATAGCAGTGTAGATAACTGAAGACCTCTGTAGAATTAACTTCTTGGAAACTCCTCGCAGGTTCCCAGCTGCCTCAGCCCACAGCAAAGCTTATCTCCCTAGGTTTTGAGGTCACCTCCAGCCCTTAGCTTTCCCAGCTGATGACTTCTCTCTCTCTAGAAGACCCTATTTTTAGCTGTTTTCACAGGGGAACCCAGAGGCAAATATTATACAGAAACCACCTACATTCGGACTGTGATAATCCCTACCTGCCAGTTGGGAAGTTAACCTCTGTATAAAGAAAGGAACTGGCTAAGGAATATGGCATGTGCAATTTGGGCAAAGCCATGCTATGTCAACTGAAATCCTTTTCCAAGCATCCTCAAGCATTCCAGAAGCCCTTGACAATATGTGAATTACAAACCATTCTTATCTATTCAGAAAACCAGGGGAGACTCCTTGGCTTGAGGAAAGGCACTGTGTTGGGAGAAATAGAGCCACTTTCCTTCCCAACATCCTGTCCCACAGTGTGCTCCCATTCCTAAACAGAGGGCCCCAACCTCATTCACAATTCCCAAGTGATGACTGTATTTCCTTTCTTCTGTGACAACATCACCAGGAAATGGGCTAGCAATACCTTGATCTCCGGCCCCTTCCAAAGCCAACTTCGAGCATATGTCAGATCTCTTCAATGGTAAATGTCAGTCACTCACATATTCACCCACCTCCATCACCAATTCTCCCACATTCTGGAATTCTCCACCCTTTGGAACTGCCTTGCAGCTATGTGAACCCAGCAGCCCTGTGATCGTGGGCCATGAGCCACGGCTTTGCAATTGGAGTAGGACATCAGTGAATCTCTGCAGAGTCCCTGCCACCAAGCAGAAGTGAGCATTGGACAAGTTTCCCCCAAGACCGGCTGGCCCTCTGCAATGCCTCGCATCGCACGCAGCTAGAATCTCGGGTCTTGAGGAAGGTGTGTTTGAGTTTGTTTTTGTTTCCAAACTTCACTGTGCACCAGCCTTTTCCCTCCAGGGAGACAGACTGGTTCTGCACATCATTACCAGCCCCAAGGGGCATTCTGGAACCTCTCTGAGAGGAGGTTCCCTACCGCAGCTGTTATCAAATCCAGCATCCTAGATTCTAATAAACCACTGTGTTTATGAGCAGATCACCAAGACTGCAAACGTCTACAACATTCACTCACTCTTCACCCTCTTGACTCTGCCCACGAATGAAGTTGGGTTGGGGTAGATTAATAATTTCTCAGCATTACTGTCTCCCTAGGGCAAGCACCCACGTATGAAGAGGACCCCAATTTATGTAAATGGACTATTCCTAACGAGTTGGGGGCCTCGCGAGATCTGGATGCACTAAGTGGTAATTTTCCACAGGTGTGCCTCCTCATTGGAGGTATAATGAACATTCATTTTTAGTGTCTATCATCAATGGTAAGGTTCTTTTTTTAATTTTTAACATTTATTCATTTTTTGAGAGAGAGAGAAAGAGACAGAATGAGAGCAGGGGAGGGGCAGAGAGAGAGGGAGACAGAATCCAAGCAGGCTCCAGGCTCAGCCGTCAGCACAGAGCCCAACGCAGGGCTCGAACCCACAGACTGCGGGATCATGACCTGTGCTGAAATCGGACGCTTAAATACCTGAGCCACCCAGGCCCCCAACATGGTAAGCTTCTTAATACATTAATGTTTTTTTTCCTCTTCTGTCAAGATTGCAATTCCATATTTCAGTCCATGAGGTACGAAAAATAAAGCTTGGCATTTCTGACTGTGTGCCATGCACTCACTGCACAGCTTACATGTGTTACATTCCCGGCTCTCACAGCAAGTCCAAGAGTTAGACAGTATCGTCACTTCATTCACAGATGAGAAACAGAGACAGGGAGTCAGCAACTTTCCCAGGTGCTGCGGGCTGAATGTTTTTGTCCCCCCAAATGACTCCCACAAATGCATACACAGAAATGCTAATGCGTAAGGTGACTGTGTTAGGAGGTGGGGACTCCAGGAGGTGGTTAGGTCAGGGGGATGGGGCCCTCAAAATGGGCCCAGTGCCATCATAAAAGAGACCCCAGAGAGGTGTCTGACACCCTCCACCATGTGAGACACAGCAAGAAGACAGCCCTCTAGGAACCAGGAAGCAGGTGCTCATCAAACACCAAACACGCTGGTGCTATGATCTCGGACCTCACTAATTACACAACCTTTCAAAGTGTCTGCTTCTTATCTGTAACTCATCCTGTGGCATTTGGTTAGAGCACACTGAATGTACTGAGACACCCAAGTCACTCCTAGTGAGAAACAGAGGCAGACAAGACCCCAGCCCGTCTGAGCGGGGCCTCTGTGTTCCTCAGCACACGGTCCACGACACCCAAGCACCTCCACTGCTCTTCCTAAGACACGCCGGCCAGGACGTGCTTAATCTGTCCCTGACACAACACTCAGCCTGGATAAATGCCTGAGACTTCCATTCACACACCGAGACAACTAGGAGTAACAGGAGACACACTCAGCATTGAGTGGCCACAGAAGGTTTAGACTAAAGACAAGACCCATGGGTCAGGCCAGCCCAGTCGTGGCCAGGCTCCCAGGCTCTTGCCTGTACCTACGAGTGGAGCTCCAATGTGCTCCCCACTATGACCTAGGAGAGGTGCCCTTGGCTGGCCAGTCTCTGACGTCTTTCATCAGCAGTCATGAGACTTCAGGGAAATCACAAGCAGTGGCTGCCTGGAAAAGATTGGAGGCTATCTTCCAGCAAGGAGTCTGTGAGGATGCAAACACGCAGAGCTGATGAACCGAGGAGAGACGCATCGGATTTGCTTCCTTCGGCTCCGTCTACAGTGACCTCCAAGCGTTTTCATCGCTCTGGGGATAACTGATTTGGGAGCTATTTGATTGGAAACAGTCCATTTTCACCAGGCAGAGGCAGCGCTCTCTGGGGGCAGAAGAACATGTTATCTCATGGGCTCTGCAGAGCCATGCTGGAATAAATAAGACACCGCTGAGTGATGAGGTAATGACAGATGGTGCCTTAGTCTGGAAGGGCGTCATTATGTAGGAAGGGCTCATGTCTTGGGACCGTCAGCTATGGGATGTTCGACTGGCAAGCTCCAGGAAGCACGACCACGGAAGCCTGTGTGTGCCTACTCCATCTACTTAGGTTCCTGAAATTCTGAGAGATTACGGATGGTCATTTACTCAACAAGGGGCTTAACTAGCTTGACTTTTGTGTAGCTCGTCAGAAAGATGGCTCCTGCTCCCAACACCAACGCTCGTGGGGGGACTCGATACACTCCGACCCTAAAACGCTGACTCAAGTTACATCAAGATGTAGTCACAGTCACACACATATGAGTAGTGAAGTCTCTTTGCTACAGAGGCAAAGCCTCTCTTTGCCTGCAATCCATGGATAAAACACCCTCCTTTCTGTTGCTGAAAAGGAATGAATTACACGAGGAATTGGCAATGAGAGTGCGTTTTCATTAGCATCTATTGGGTGCTAGGGAATTACCAATCAGAAAGAAAGCTCTCTCAGAGCAGCACTAAAGAAATGCATTTTCCTTCAGTTAACAGGCTGAGCACTGAGGGCTAGCAACAGGCACCTTTTGTTTCCTCCGGACGTCTCAGAAGGTGGTGGTCTTCTCGACGGACGTGAAGGACCCTTGCGCCCATCCACAGCCAGCTGCCGCTTGTCCGGCAGGGGAGCAGGAAACTACTGGTTTGTCTCCCCAGAGCCTGGGGGCGACTCCCGTCTTGAAACACCCAACATCTGCTCTGTGCCAGGCACTGGGCACCTGTTGTCAGTGGTCAGTTACAGGAACTCTCCCACTAGCATGGGTGAAATGGAAATAAACTTCACATACACCCAGAAATCTCCCAGATTCCTGCTCATGGAAGGCTATGTGCTCTAAGAATTGCCCAAGGGTATAGCCTCCCTCCTGGGATGGAGAGTGACTGATCACTCACGGGGAGATAGGACCACCCGGTCAGGTGTGCATCCTGGGGCTGAAGTGAGTGTCCCTGGTCATGTATGTTTTTCCCTGAGCTGATTGTCTAGTCTGGGTCATCTGAGTTACCCTTTGCTGATCTGGTCACACCTGGTCACGTATGCTTGCCTCCCTGAGCTGACTGATTAGTCCTGGCTGTGTGTGTGTTTGTATGTGTGTGCACGTGTGTGTGTGTGTGTGTGTGTGTGTGTGTATGTGTGTGCCCGTGTGCGTGTGTGTGTGTGTGTGTGTGTGTGTGTGTGTGTGTGTGTGTGTGTGTGTTTGCCAAGCTGGTTTGGTAGTCTAGGTCATGTGAGCATCCTGAGCTTGGTTGGCCAAGGTGCCCGTCCCTAAAGGGAGATGGGGAGATTGATCCCGATGAAATGCACTCTACACAGGAACGAGAGGGCCCTACTAGCAGCGATGGAAGCAATGCTGGGCAGGCAAGACCCAGCCTCAGCCATGTGGCTTGCATTCTAAGAGCTGTGTGCAATACTGGTATTATCTGCATCTTACAGGTGGAAACACTTGCCCAATGAAGGGAAATGATTGGCCCGGCCACGGAGCTGGTGAATGGTGGTCCAGGATTCAAACCAGGGCTGTGAAAGCCCAAAGTCTGCAGCGTTTTCTGTAGCCTGCTCCACACGTCACCTCTTGGCTCTGGACTTCAAACCCTGCTAATGCCATTAACACACGAGCCTCAAGAACAGGGTGCAGATACCGAGGGGTCACCCAGGGAAGGCACGTTATGAGCCTATTTACAATCCCACATGGACAAACTATCTTCTATAAATGCCCCGTCCAGGCCAACGGAGAGCAGGGGAGCAGGGTGTGGCTCATACAACCATGACAGGGCAGGTGGGCACCGGCAACCAGGACACAGCACAGGTGCAGGGATCTGAATAGCACTAAAGGTCAGCTAAAGAGCAAGGAAGTGCAGGGCAGGGAAATCCGTGGGGCAGGGTCCTGGGGCAGCTCATAGTCTGAGGCGTCACGAGGCAGAAAATGAACAACCAATGTGGACATCCTTATCAAAGCTGAGATCCCTACAGGTAGGTTGCTGGGACTCATCTTGCACTATGAATGACAGGGATCTTTCTAGCTACCCACCTAATAAATGGTCCCACGGAGGAGCTTGGGTCCGATGCAAACAGAGCCCCATGCTTGCGGCCATGTTCTGTGTCCCTTACCACTTCCCACAGACTGTCACGCGTGGCCGCCATTTTTCCAACTTTGTTCTCCTCCTGCCAGCCCACCAGGTCTGCTCCTTGTGACCGTGGTCCAGGGCCTTGCACAGCAGGTGCTCAGCCCAGGGCCGGGGAATAATGTCCACACATACTGAGCAGGGAACGGCTCCACGGACCCAACCACATTTTTATTATTTGTGGTCTTCAGAGTCGTGGCTACAGAGACCACTGGTCTGTAGAATCCAAGAAGAATACCATTGACATGGAAGGTGTCACCATGCTGCCCTGGTCCCAGTCTGCATCAAGGGGAACCCTCAGGAAGGCATGACGATGCCACATCTCGCTGCCTTTCCCCGTTCCCTCCTTCTCCATGGGCAGAAGGAGAACCTCCCATCCACTCATGCCAGGCACTCACTAAATAGTTCCTGAGCGCCTACTGGGTGCCAGAGGCTCAGCTATGTCCTTTGGCTACACCGATGAATGAACAGGATACACAGACCTGCCTCCATGGCAGAGCTCACAGAGAATACGAGTGGACAGATCAACAAGGTATTTGAAGATGGAGACAATGTCCTAACCAGAACCAGGGTGATTGAAAACAGGCGCCTTTCTATCAGATGCTCAGGTAAGCCTGTGACAGGAGGTGACAAGTGAGCGGAGACCAAGGAGCTGCTGGAATGCACCAGAGCAAGAGGGTCCTGAGGACAGTCAGAGGGCAGGGGCAGAGGCATCTGAGACCCACCTGCTGGGCCAATTGGAAGCCCTCAGCACAAAGGAAAGGACTTCCTGCAAGTGTATGGCCTTTGACTCTCACTCTAAGTACCAGGTAACAGAAGCAGCTTTTCTGCCCCTGATTTCATTTCCAAGTATGGGGCAACATTAGACATTCGAGGGTCATTAATATCATTTAACAAGGTGCCCCTGAAATTGCCCTGATGTGTCTTTCCACCAGGTGAGAAGCCTCTGCCTTGGGGAAGACTCAGAAGAAGGGAAGAGGGACCCTCATGCTCCTCGCACACCCCTACATCCTGTTCCCGAGACCCTTGAACACGGATGTGAGAAGGTCAGGCCCCGTCCCAGTGCCCGGGTCAGGCTTAGTGGGCATTCAGGAGAGGGATCAGCAGGTGGCCTCTGGCTCTGCACGCTAAACCCCTTCCCACACCAGCCCTCCACCTCCCCTGTACTAACCTCGGTAGAGAGGCTGGCCTGGGTGAGGGAGGTCCTGAGGAACATGGCCACATCCCTGGGGATGAGAGACAGAGGCACACACTCAGGGAAGGGCCCAAACAGCAGAGCGCTGGTGCAGATGATGGCAGTGCGGGCCGGACTCCGGGGGCCCCGGCCGGGGGCACAGTACAGTCCTGGTGTGAAGCAGGGTAGCGCAAGGAGCCAAGCAAGGGCTTTTGGCCAGCCCTCAGGAGAGGTTAGGGTGTGGGGCTTGGGTTTTACGAAGCCCAGGAAAATCAGCAACAGCACCCGGGACTTGCATATTTCCACGTGCCAGGAATAACTTTGCCAGGCACTTTATGAACATGACTTCCTTTAATCCCTATGGAAGCACTCAAGGTAAGAGCTGTAGGGGTTTGTTTTCTGGCCGAGGTCATATTGCCAGGAGAAGGCAAACCCTGACCACCGCTGTGTTACGACCTAAGGTTCCTCTGCCTAGGAACGACAGACTTCTAGCCTGAGTGATTCTCTGTGATGGGGGCTGTGCACCGTGGGATGGTCAGCAGCCTCCCTGGCCTCCACCCCCTAGATGCCTGCAGACATCCCCAGGTGTCCCGTGGGGAGGGCACAGCCCCCTGGTCGAGAACCACTTGTCTAAACCAGTGCTATGTGTTTGTCGGCCCCAGTGAGAGAGTCTGGGACAGGGTGAATGAAGAGCTGAGACCATACTTACTTGAAGGCTCTCGGAGGCTGGGGAGGAAATTAACTCAGCAGGGAGCAGATTCCCCACATCAGGTGGGTTGAGGCATCTACAGCACTGTCAAAGATCTCTGGAGGCTGCGGGAGGCTTGCGTCCACGCTGATGTGACACGCTCTAAAACAAAAAGATGTCGAGGGAGTGAGCGGTGACTCTGAACATCGGGATGCAAATGAAGTCTGCTGGCCGCAAGGAAAGGAGAGAAGGACGTGACATGTCAGAAGACACTAAGTCAGAGACCTAGAGAAGGAAAGGTTGGGAAGAGACTGATGTCCAACCACAGACAGAGAGAAGCACGGTGCTGTGCCAACAAGGGGAAGGGCAGGATCGTCTGCATACAGCCCACTGCATGTGACCTCAAAACCAGAACCAAGGTATAGCTGACTTCCACAGGTACTTACCTGAGAGACACTCGTGCTTATAAATACCTGTGGACGAGTGGCCTCACACGGAGCTCTCAGGATGAGAAGTGTGGTGTCCTAAACTTACCTGCGGCCACCCAGGGCTGATGGCAAGCACTAGCCCAGCACCTCACCTTGACCGGAGAGGGGCCCAGAGGAGCAGGTGGTCAGGACTCCCCATGAGCTGACACCCTTGACCCGCCACCTGGCCCTGGGCCACCCACCCCACCCACACACCCGGACCAGCGGCTCTGAGCTCTGGAAGCACCAGCTTCTTGCCCCCTGGGAGCCCCGTGCTCAGCCACCTGCCCAGCCCTCAAGTTTAGCCTGCACCTGGCTTCCGGAGGAACAGCGGTCAAGCCCAGCACCCCAGCATCGGCCACTCTCCCTGAATGTTTTCTTTCAGTGTCAAAGCGAAAGGGACTCCTTCTTTTCCAGTGAATTTTCCAGGAAGAGTCACCATTTTCCTGGCTCCTCTCTCCTCTGTGGAAGCCTGAGAGCTCTTTACCTTTCTTGGCGGAACCCAGTGCTATTTATTCCTTCCAAGCAAGTGTTACACAAGCAGTTCCCTCCAGCTGTATTTATGTGCTCACAAGCCCTTGCTTGGACTGGGGAAATCTGAACCTGTGAATTGGCTTTGCAAAGCAGACGAGTGTAATAGTTACACTGTTCCTGCCTCTGACGGAAATGTTTAGCTTACATAAGAGAATGAGGCTGGCAGAGTTTCCACGTGAATGGACCAGGACCACCACCTGGTTTTTGGTAGAAAGGAAGCCACCGCTGGTAAGATCTGGTGTCACCAGGACAGGGTGCCGTGTTTGAGTTAAGAGGGACAGATGTCGGAGGAAATCTTCCAGGGGGAGAAAGAGCTGTGACTTGGGCCCTTCTCTGCAGTCCCTACAAGGCCGCACTTCCATCTGCCGTGACCGCACCACTGACTCAGGGCAGACGCAACTCAATGAACATGGTGCAATCATACCCCTATTATTTTTCTGTATCTCCAATTTATTCAGGGAGCAGGAGAGATATTTAACAATTACTTAGCAGCCTTCTTTACAAAACGAGAGGACGAATACAGATAACACTGGAAAAGATTGTTGAGAGCAGAATATTGAATTATCTGCAGATGGGAGCGAGTGCATGAATAATGCATTCACCGCACCTCAGGGTATCAGGGGCATCAGCCCCTCGCGGGTGTCCAAGGCCAGGCTGCTGGGCGGAGCATGGGCAGGGGACAGCAGGGCAAAATGCTGACATCTCGGCTCTCCCCGTTTTGCAAAGAGCGCAGAGCTGCACACAGAACGTGCCGCGCAGAAGCGGTTGCACGTCAACCTCTGGGCTTCTCTGCAGAGCATATTTAATTTCTGCATGACTGTGGATGGTACTCAGTAATGAAGTCATTCAATGCAAGAGGGGTGGAGAGAGATCTGTCTTCCAACCTTCTCCATTAAATTCAGGTACTTTGGCACATCTCTAATTAAGATCGGGAGGCTTGAGTTCCAACTGATGAAGCACTCCAACCCCATGAGACGCAGTCAAGAGTGCTCGAGGGCATAGCTAATACAGTGAGCATGTAATGTCTTGGGTAATTCCAATAAAGATTTCCAGTTACACTAGATTCTGGAGGTTAACCGGCACTACCCACAGAAGGAGCCCATTTCTGGGTGTGTGGCCAGGTGCCTCCCAGACTTCATGGCTCAGAAAGCTGCCTGGAACCCGAGGACACTGCGCTAGAACCCTTGCACTCAGGACCCCCTCTTTCCAAAGGGGCAGTGTCTCTGCTCAGAGCTCAGAGATCTGCAGCATAAAATATTCCCAACTGGATTCACTCAGGGGAACAGAAGATAGCCTTGTCAAATCTGTGGCAAAACGGTGGCCAGGTAATTCCTGAGGGAGGGGGAATTACGTTGTTTTATTTTCCATTCATTTAGAAATTTGGAGAAAACATTTTGACATTTGCTGATTATCCCACTTTTCCCCCGCGGAACCTAGCTCGAGAGCATTAATTTTAGATCCGTGTCTAAGAAACACATGTGACATATGAGTGGGGGATCCAGGGGTGGGGACGAGGCAGAGGACATGGGGTGTTCTGACTATTGTAGCTTCAAGAAAGCACTCCTATTTGGGACCGGGAGAGGCACAGGGCCCTGGAGAAGGGGGGGTGGGGAGGCCTGTGAACACAGGAAGGTTCCTCCGCCACCAGGCATTGCTCTCCACACCCATTGGTTTCCACCCATAGGTGCCCTGCCTCCCAAGGCCAGCAAGCCAACTTACCTGCCCACCTGCAAGAGGCAGACACCTGTCCAGGTGAGAAACTAACTCATGGTGGGCACCAAATAAGTCCTGCCCTGACAGTCCTTTTTCAAAAGACCAGGCACCATGTAAGTCACAAAAGGCCGGGTTTTCATAAATTGTGCTTCCAGATGGTTTCCGGTGATGGCCGACATGGAAGTCATTTGCTGGCATTAAGTCTCGCTCCACAGTGTGAATGCAGCTTATCTATCTCTGCACCTTTGGATACTCCAACAGAATCCAGACAGATTGTCACTTGGGCTGTAAACTGCAGTTAGGCCAAGCGGCCTTAAAAATCTCCATTAACGCATGTTCCTGAATTCTGTGCAACTTTGATAGCCACATTATTCTCACTGGAGGGATTGCCATCTGTCAATTTTTTAAAGGTGGAGTCCTTGAAGTGTATTTCACAAAAGACTTGTTACATTTCTCTATCTGCTGACTGCTTTTAACATAAATTTATAAGACAATTTAAAAATTAACATTACCACGTCCAGAAGTCTTTTTTCACTGCTTAAAGCAATTCAGTGAAATAGTCTGTGATGAGTATCAATAGTGAAAACCATGCACAAACGTTTAGAGCGAACAGGTGAGAGCCTTCCCTGACCCATGTCCCCAGCAGGCCCTGTCCCACCCCAGGGGGCAGGGGGAAGGGGCAGGAAGCACCTGGTTTGCAAATTTTTTCAAGCCAAGTTTAAAAATTATACTTATGTCATGAGAAAAGAAGTGGTTTTAATAAGACATTTTAGAATTTAATAAAGTAACCAAGAAAGCAAGTAATAAAAGCAACAGAAAGAAAATCTTGATGAAATTATCCCAATGAACATGACCACAGCAGGAATTAATCTCAAACCTACAAAGGAGGCACCGAATCCACAGACCCTCTCTGGCAAAGACTAATGAATCCCCACTCCAAGGAACAATGGATGGCAGTTTCTGCGAGAAGCATCGGTATGTTAAATAGACAGTCAAATGAAAATCTTAACACATGGGGGAGAAAGCATTATGGGGATAGAAGAAAATGCAAAATGAACAAGAAGGAAATAAAAATGGATCGGCAGCTGGTTCTGCCATTCTGGAAAACCGAGTCCTCTTTGCTTTCGGTGGCGGCTGAATTTACAAGGAAACTGCCTCCTTTAGGCATAATTTCCCAAGAAGGTTCTGGGGGAAACACCAGGCACATTCTTTGTCTGACGGCAAAAATGGATGCTGCTGGGCTCTCCTCGGGACACACCTGCTGTGTGTGTGAGGACCCTGGCTCACGCGGAGATGGACACGGAGATGGACACGGAGCCCAGGCCTCCAGCCCCCGCACCTCAGCGCTGCTCTGCAACCTGGCACTGGTCATGAGACAGAACTGGAGGTCAGCCAGATTTGGGTTCAAATCCCAGCTATTCCTCACAGAAGCTACAACACTCGGCAACATACTTAAAGTCTATGACACTTGATTTACACACACACACACACACACACACACACACACACACACACACACACACTAAGGATTAAGTATGGCATTCTCGGGAAGGTGCCTAGAATAAATACCCAACAACTAGTAGATAATGTAGTCAAGGAAGAACACTGAGGTATGAAAATATGGTAGAACAGAGATTCTTAAAAGAAAATCCCAAACGCTATTCTCCCCTGTGCCTATACACTGGCTAAGCACTAAGGAACAGTCTGGCTTTATGGTTTAGTGATTGATTCATCAGTTGATTGCTAATGAGCATGGTGATGCCAGCCTAACAGCCAAGCATTAACTGAGCACTTGCTGTGAGCTAGACTGTGTCCTCCACACCTGACAAGCATTATCTCCAACCCAATGGGACAGACACCTTCATCAATCCTACCTCCTGACAAGAAAGCCAAGGGTAAGAGAGGTCAGTTTATCCAAGTTAAGCTGCTTCGGGGATTCCAGGGCGCAAATGCTTCCCCCTGACCCCAAACCACCCCATGTACGTACCAACTTTATCCAAGGACAGCCATGAGCTTGAGCCAGGCACACGGGCCTTGATCCTGGCAATGCGGATATCAGAGCCGGCACACTTGGCTGTGGCCAGATGGCAGGAGCGGCCACAGGTGAGCTTAGAGGGAACCACCGCAGGGAAGTGCCCTGGACCCCGTCTGGGGAAGGCCCATCACTACCTCCATTTTTTTCCCTTCCAGCAAAATTACTGTGATGTTTCTGTTCCCCTGGTTTGGCCCATCTTTCCCACGAGCCCACGCCTACCCCTGCCCCCGGTGCTCCCATCCTGTGGCACACTGCAGGTCTCCACTGATGACCATGAGACAGACCAGTGGCTGCCTGAGCCCCTTCTCAGTCCATGGCTCTGCCCTGCTCCTCAGCCCCGGTCTTGGGTCCTCACCTCACGTTGGATTTGCGGGGCAGCATCTGTCCTACCTGCAGGACGTGTGACCTGGGCCCAATCCATGGCAGTAGCATGGCCCACAGTAGCTGGGGGAGGTGGCATCGCCAGGCCTGGGTGGGCTCCTGTGTGCATGACCTGTGATCGCAAGTCTCAGACTGTCCCAGGGGATTCTGTGAGCTCACCAGATTCCTTCAACGGGCTCTGTCCACATTGAAACGAGCCACGAGCTAGAGCGGGGTCTGTTGTTTGCAACCAAGAACCATGAGCAAGATGGGGAAGGAAAGGAGATGTTTCTTAAAGATAACAGGGAACTAGTTGGGGTGGAGAAGGAGGGAGGGAGGGAGGGAAAGTTGCCAGTCTTTGTCAGAAAAAATCTAGTTGTTAAACCTTTCCTGTGATCCTGTGTGTGTGATTCCTTTTACCAAACCCTCACATCTTTCCTGGTATATTTTTCATAGGAGGCTGCTGTCTAGGCATAACCCTGATTTTTGTCCTCTACAAAAACAGCAGTTTACAATGAATGCATGGACTTTCTTGGCAATAAGAATTCTTGGCAATGGCAAAAAAGAGGTTTTATTTTTCCCCTGGGCTGTGCTTGGGCATGTAGGAAAGAAGCAAGTGGGTCTCCCAGGGATTATGAGCAAGGAAAAGGGATGATTTCAGCATCACTGGAGGGTGCCCTTTGACCCCACATCACATAACGCACCTGCCACTCTGGCTTAGCGGGTCCTGGCCTTCCCGCTCCAGGGACAGAATCTGTTGGAATCAAGTTGCCCTATTTAAGGAAATGGTGTTTGACTACAGAGACCTCCACGTGACAAAGAGGTGGCTGTGGCGGGGGCTGTTCAGCAGGGGTGAGGGCAAGGGCTGAAGCAGATGAGGGGGATAAGGAGGGCACAGAGGTCGACACCCCTTCCAGGGCGGCCCTTCTGACCCAGCCATGGGAAGGGTGAGAGGTAAAACCTTCCACACAGTCTGCTGGTGGCACAAGGAAGCTGTCACTCTGAAGGTGAGGCTGTGCCCCACTGAGCTTCCAGAATCACAGCAAGGGCAGGGAGTCCTGCCTTCAGGACTGAAGACTAATTTGTTAATGGAGCACCACGCATGGGGTCTGCCCTCTGGATGGGTGCACACAATTAGTCACTGTGCAGGTAGCAACTATCAAACACTTATTAAAATGTGGCTCTGCACCACACCCGCCCCAAGAGCCCCCGACTACACGTGCCCAGAAGGCCAGCTCTCAGGGACACCCCAGCTCATTTATCCTCCAAGTCCAAGCAGCAGGTGGGGGCAGGAGGCAGGATGAGATGGGGCAACGCGATTGTGGGTCGGGGAGACGACACTGGACGTGGTAAAAACACATTAGTTCCAGGTTTCATTTTTGTCGCTGCAGAAAATCTTCATTATCCTCTTGTCCAAGGCCCTGGTGGTTTCCATAAGGATCCTGAGTTGGGGAGGTTTTCTCCCCTTAGGCAGGAGGACGAGTGTATGTTGAGTGGCTGAAAATCCCAACAATGAGCCTTGGGGTCCACACTTGGCTCTTGACACTGTAACCTGCCCACGTGCACTGCAGACTCATGGCAACAAGGTCTTGCCCCTGAGCCTCTGATGTGGGTGAGGCCAATGCCCAGATACCCGGGATCAGTGCCTTCTGCAGGAAAGGCTGCTGTACACAGACCCGTGGTTTCCCTCCACACCCTGCACTTGCCCCGCACACCACGCCAGGCCTTCCTCTGCCCCTCAGCACACAGCCCCAGGCCTGCAGCACAGAAGGGCCCACCCACAGCCAGCTCACAGCCAGGCTGAGGAGCACATCCAGAGGCCTCTACCCAGAGGGCAGGGCATGGAGGCCCCAGGGAAAAGGATGGGTGGTGGGTGCAGAAAGGGCTCTGGAGGCCAGGCGCCTGGAGGTCAGACCTACCAGCAATATTCAGCTGAGGGCAAGAGAGGGGACGGGAGCAGCCAAGAGTAGCCCTGGAAGGCGGGCAGGTGAGCAGGGCAGTGACAGGAGCCAGGGGGCCCTGCACTGATGTACTTACTGTACATGGGGCTCTTTTAACAGACTAAATGCTCACGGAGGGCAGGCCTTGTAGGATTCATTTAAATGAATAGCTCCCATGCCTGGAGCAGGGCCTGCCCAGCTCAGTGAGAAAGCTGAACTTGAAAAACTAGCAGGGGTCCCCATGAGCCATCTGTATACTCCTAATGAATGCTGTCTTGTCCCCACCGTCCCCATCAGCCCATCCACCAATGGCCCCGAGGGTTAGGGAAGTGGGTGAGAGACACTGAGATGCAGGGCTCCTGGGGCATCTGGGTGGCTCAAGTCCATTAAGCCAGTGACTCTTGATTTCTGCTTAAGTCATCATCTCATGTTTCGAGCCCCAAGTCAGGTGCTCTGCTCACAGCTCGGAGTCTGCTTGGGACTCTCTCTCTCTCTGCCCCTCCCGCTCTCTCTCTCTCTCTCTCTCTCTCTCTCTCTCTCTCTCTCGCTCCCTCCCCCCAAATAAGTAAACTTAAAAAAAAAATAAATAAATAAAAGAAGCATGTCTCTGGTAAATTGATGCCATTCAGAGCCCACCTACCCACTGCTCTGGCTCAGGCTGGTTCAGAACCTGTAGGCCCAAGGAATCACAGCTGAGGGGATGATATGAACAGGAGCCCCTGGGGCAGCCGGCGGGAGGGGCAGGGAGGGGGTGTGATTAGGAACCATGCTCATGGATCTCACATTTGGGTCCTCCAGTGCCCCTGCTGAGGCGTCCCCTGGGATCGCCGTCAAGGCACTGAGGAAGTCCCCAGGGCAAGCGTGCACACGGGCCCACCACAGACATCCGTCACAGTGGATCCACAGGAACAGCAATTGAATCAGATGCCCCCCCCTCCTCTCACCGTGGTGGGTAATCAGGCCCCTCCCTTGCCGTGTAGTGGGTCCAGGAACCTCCCTAAGATGTCGGGGCCTCCTAAGAAAGTGACCTGAGGCTGACGGGCACTCGTCAGCACACTTTACAAACCCAAGACTCAGGGCGGGCGGCACTGGTAATATAACCCCTCATTCCCATGTACAGATTGTAAGACTTGGCTGCCCAATCTAGGTCTCCTTGACTCCAACATCAAGACGTCGTTAACTCCCCACTTGCCAGTGTCCGATGAGTGCTGGGCAGTGGTGTGAATGATCTGGATGATTTCCGAGGGAGTGAACAAATCAAGGGGGTGACCAGGGAATGTCTGGGGCAAAAGCAAACTGGCAGCAACACCCAGAGAACTTTCAAGTCAAAAGAAAGAGGTTTCTTCACTCTCCAGGCACGTGCTGAGTGCCCCTTACCTGCCTGGTCCCCGCACAACGTCCTTCATCGACTAAAAGACAACCTGCAGGGTCAGATCCCAGGTTCCAATCCCAGCTCCACAACTAACCAGCACTGTCACTTGGGAAATGGCTCACCATCCCCAATGTCACTTTCCCCAATTATAAAAAGGGAACCGCATTCTTAATAGGATTCCTATAAAGATTAAATGAAGCAAAGAACATGCCATGTTTAGCTGGGGTCTAGAGTCAGCAATGGGGTCATCTGGGGCCAGAAGAGCCTGTTTGGAGCATCTGACCTGGGACTGAGGGATGTTTGAAACATCCTTGGCCTGTACCCAGTAGATGCCAGGAGTGCACACACGTGCACACGCATGTACCCATACACACACGTGCAGGCACGTGTGCGCACACACACAGTGGTGACAACCACAAATGTCCCCAGACATTGTTGACTGTCAGCCGGGGGGCAGAATCACCTCTGCTTGAGAAGCATGGCCTCTTTAAGTGTTATTTCTTGCTGGTCCTCATGCAGCATCCAATCAGAAGCACAGATGCGGGGCACAGACACTCGGGCCACAGCTCCCTCAGGAGGGGTAACACAGAAGCTGAAGTCGGTGGGAGTTAATCTGACCCCCTGGATGACTGTGCTACATATCACTCTCCTAGCCCCAAAACCCGCTTCTCACATCAGTGTGGCTACAGCCAAGCCCCTGCCCATGTTGCCAGGCGGTGCTCTTCCTGCTGCCTCCAACATGCAGGCCTGTCCCTGCCACTCCTGCCCCGTCTCCCCACGGCCCTCCACTCCTCCCCAGAGATGCCTCACAACCATGCCTGTAGCCCTGCCTTCTGACGGGAGCTCGCAGGACACAGGGCTGGTCCCTACTTCCTTCTGGGCTCTGCTCACCCCATGACCTTCCAGGAAGATGTTTCTGACCTAATCTAGAGCTCCTCTCTCCAGCCCTAGGCTTCTTTATTTTTACAGCATGAATCCTGCTGCATGGATCTCAGGATTCTGCTTACTGGTCTCCTGTCATCTCGAACCTGGAACAGGGGCCCCCGTGGGCTGCCGTTTTATTTGTAGCTCCAGCCTAACTGCCTGGCTCTTTTTTTTTAATTTTTTTAAATGTTTATTTATTTTTGAGACAGAGAGAGACAGAGCATGAACAGGGGAGGGGCAGAGAGAGAGGGAGACACAGAATCCGAAACAGGCTCCAGGCTCTGAGCAGTCAGCACAGAGCCAGACGCGGGGCTCAAACTCACAGGCTGTGAGATCATGACCTGAGCTGAAGTCGGATGCTTAACAGACCAAGCCACCCAGGCGCCCCATGCCTGGCTCTTAAAAAGCAGCTCAACAATATTTGCAGAACAGATCGAGGATTAGGATTGGCCAGAGTCCACTGGGGCCAGAAAAGGGAGTGTGGGCCACCCAGACACACTCACAGGATTGATTTGATTCTATAGACAGTGGGTGGGCTCATTATTGATTTGCCCAAAGCCAGTGAATGAGATGGAAGAGGCTGTGACACCCCCTGCAAGGAGAGGACCCCGAGTTGCCCCCCCCCTGCCAAAACAAAGCCTTTCCCCACATGAACAAAAGACCTGACTTCACAGATCGAAAGGAACAGTACAAATCCAAAACCCTAGTATAGAGTGGTCATACCCTGCTCACCCTCCCCTAGTGCTCTTGAGATACTTTTACATCAATCCACTTAAGTGCAGCGCCTACCAGACCTTCCCCACAAATACCTTCCCTGAAGCCCGAGAAGCTCCCCACTGGCGGGCCTTGAAGATGACCCCAAGGGGCGGGCCCCATCAGCCTGTTTATGGATCCCTAAGAGTCTTCATTATGCTTTTATTTTCTGTGTCTCTAGCTGCCTTTCAACTCCTATAGACCTCCTGTGGCCACACAAAAGCACCCCCTTCCCCCTTCCCTCCCTTCCCCTTTCCCCTCCTTCCCCCTTCCTGGGGACTCTGGACTCCCCACCCCACACAAACCCAGCTTCCAATGGGACCCAGCTCCTTCCTGACCGCAGCCTCAAAGGGACACGAAGAAAGAAAGAAAGAAAGAAAGTTTCCAGCATGATGTGGTCACAACGGACAGGACACTTTGCTCCGGTATAGTTCTACCTCCTGTCATTTCTGACACGGGCCTGCCGGCAGCACCACAATCCCTGGGTGAACACCTGGCCCACGCCTACCCACCTCCCCCCCCAATGAAAGCAGCAGTGAGGTGTCCCTCTCCTCCCTCAGAACATCTTCCCAAGGGTCTGGGAGCACACCACCCTCCACCTGCCTGGCCTGCTCATTCGACCCAGAAAATGAAGTATGTGCCACACATCATGCCATAGGGCTGGACAGACCAGATCTGGACAATACAGCTTGGAAAATATGGCTTACAAGATGGTAGGGCGGGACACTCCTGATCTGTCTGGGGACCCTGGGGGTGCATCAAGGGTCAGCGTTGGCACAGCTAGCGGAAAACAAGGCCATGTGAATGAAGAGAAACAAAAGCCTGTGCATGGTTCCAAGCATGAGTCCCAAAGGGGTGGAGCTCAAGGCGGGTGTTGGAGACTGAGCTTCGTGGACAATCTAAGGGCTCTGTCATGTTGGGGTGGGGGAGCAGACTGGGCAGGAGGGGTGGAGGATCTGGTCTCCCATGGGATGCAGGAGACACTGTGTGTGTGTGTTCCCGGGCCTCACTAACTGGTCACTAACTTCCTTTACCTTTTATCTTGCAATCACTGTCGAAGCTACAAAAGACTGCGAAAATAGTAAAGGAACCCCCATATACCTTTTAGCCCGTTTCACTAATACTTCGCTTGGCCAGGTTTTACATATGTACATACATATGTGCGCGCACTCGTACATAAAGTAAAACCTTGGTTTTTGAGCATATCTCATTCCAGAAACATGCTTGTAATCCAAAACACTCATGTATCAAAGCAAATTTCAAGAACCACTGGCTCAATTGTGACCACATGACGTTTGGCATCACGTACGACTCATACTACAAGACATCGCTCCTTCATCAAGTTAAAGTTTATTAGAAATGTTTGCTCATCTCGTGGAACACTCGCGGAGCAGATTACTCACAATCCAAGGTTTTACTGTATTTCTAAATCATTTCCAAGTCGGTTGCACATACCATGCCCCTTTGTCGGTTGTGCTCAGGGTCTACACCCTGAGGACAAAACCATCCTCTCACATATTCACAAGTCAGTGACCAGCCTCAGGAAATTGAACACCAGTACAACACCATAATCTAAAGCATGGGTCATATTCCAATGTCATCAACTGTCCCAAAAATGTCTGTATTAAACTTTGTTCCTGCACAGAATGCATTCCAAGGTCACTAACTGTATTCTGTGGTCACATCTCTTTATTTACCTTCTATTCTGGAACATTCCTCGGCCTTGGTCATTCATGCCACAGAAATTTCGAGGAACAGAGGCCTGTGTGTTACTTTCAGGCTGTGCATCAGTTTGGGTTTCCCTGTTGTTCCTTCATGTTCACATGATGGTGCATAGACACCCCTCCAGTGGCCTTAGTGACCGAGTCAAAACCCCCCAAAACGCCCAGGCATTTCTGAGTCTCAAAAGGGCTTCTTCCCGTGTGCCCGTCTACCACGTCCTGCCACTGCTGGACTTCCGTCCGTCTTGGAACACCCCTGACCATGCTGGTGGCCTAGGAATCCACTTGGAGAAGCCACAAAGGGCTGCCATGACCCCTGAGAGGATGCGGAGACCTGCTCTCTTCCATCAGCCTCTTTGGGCAGGCTCAGCTCCTGACAGAGCTGAGGCAGTGAGGGTAGAGTCTTGCCCTTGCCAGCGTCTGGGTCTGAAGCTCCAACGCTTGGCCTGAACGGAGGGTAGGCTCCCCTGGGCTTGATCCCACTGGCTGCTCCCACAGAGGCTCCTGGCTGGTCTGAGGGCTGGGGCCAGCTCACAGACAGAGCCCTCTTCTTCCCTCCCGTGCTCTCCCAAGCGGTCAGCTTTTATAGGACACTCTCATACTCCTCCTCCAGGGCTCCCCTTAGGGGGCGCAGACATTCCACTATCAACACTATGGTCAGGACTTCTGGTCCCCAAGTGGCAGGGAGGCCGGGAAGCGAGGCAGGAGCAGCCCACAGGGTGCCCCACCCACACCCCCTCCTGCCAAGGCTGCTGCCTGCAAGGCATCTCTGCCCCAGCATCAACCATGGAGGGTGGGCTCACTGCACGCCCATGCCCCAGTCCTCTGCCGCCACTAGGCAACGCTGACACGTTTCCTACACTGTCTCCACACTGTCCCCACGGTCTGTCAGAGGAACCGCACACCCATTATTGGCCCCTATCCTGCCCTGCTCCCTTACGAGCATTAACATCACTCAAATCTTGTCTCAAGATAAGTCCCAAACTCAGACGCCTCCGTCCCAAGAAAGGTCCCTCAGGGTCTTCGGTGGCCATGCCTGACGTGGCCTAAGCCTCAGAGAGACACTGGCTGAGCCTTCTTGCACAGACTTCCAGACAACAAAAATGCAACTGAGCAGATTTTAAAGATCTGATTGGCTTTAGGACTCATGAATTGGGTAGCACCCCAAGAAGCAAGCAGAAGGGGCTCCAAGGAGCTGGACAAAAAGGAAGGTCCTTCTAGAAGGAGGGCCACGTAAGAAACTTACTAGCAACAGCGAAGGGCTGTTGCAGGGAGGCTGCTGTCCAGGGGGAAACAAAGGGTCCCTGGATCCAGGAGACGTCTTCTTTCTTTGGGGGGTGGGTGGAGAGGCCCCTGTGGCAGAGTCACTGGCACTGATGGAACATTCCTGGTTGGTTCAGACTACATCTCTAGGGGGGCTGAAATGCAGTTGGATTAGGCATTAAGCCCCCATTTGGGAACTTCAGGGAAGTGATACTATTTGGGGCCTGTGGTTTTCTTTCTAAAGACACCCACAGCACCCCCACCGCCACCCCGCCACCCTGCTCACCTCCAGCTCACTGACCTTGCGGCTGACCCCGCCCTTCAGAAGGGAGGCAGTGTCAGGCCAAACAAAACTTGCAGGCAGGTCTGAGATGCCTGAGAATTTTCAGAGGCCACAGGACAGGAGGGAGGGGGCAGTTTAAGGGTCAAACTGAAACTGACAAGGGTGTCATCAAGGACACCCACACCCTGAATGGGGTCAGAGGAGGGGCCCCTGAACTCACGTCAGTCCCCCAAATGCTCCTGCCGTACTGCTGTATGTGGATGACCCAGGGCTCATCAGAGTGGATGACAAGCATCCCTCATGAGTTATTAACAGCATCGGTAACGGTGAGACAAAACGATCACTGGAACACTGTGAGGCGCCTCAAATTGTGATTCAATAGGAATAATCATTGTTATTGTAACAGTGAGTTAGAAAATGATTTTATGTTAAGAAACCAACGAGCGGAAACTGATTATATGGGCGCACACGCGAGCCTGGCCCAGGTGAGTGATATGAGGTTGAATGTTTGTCCTGGATGTTCAGCGTGTGGGGAGGAGGGCAGGGCAGGGTGGAGGAAGACGGATATTTTCAAAGCACACACATCTAGCACTACAGCAGCAAATCAAGTGGCAGTACCCCAGGTGTCAGAACGTAAAGGATGGGCTGGTAAGAACCTGGGTCCCTGAACTTTCATTAACCTAGGAGATGCTGGAATTGAAAAACACCAGCTTGGATAAGACACCAGGCTCTCAGGACTGCTGTGGAGGCAGTGTAGACAAGAAGAGTAGGGGCATTTACTCTGCTAAGTGCATTTCTGGAATCCTGTGTTCACCCTGCAGCAACCCCATCAGTCAAGCGGCTAGCCAGGCTCGGGGACACAGCCCTGAACAGCCCTGTACGTGGTGGAGCAGGGGCTCAAACCCCAGACTCCAAGCTTCCCTGTCCTTCTAGAGAGACAGGGCAAGAATAAATGAGTGGGGAAAAAAACTGGGTGTGTGGGAGGGGAAAACAGTGCAGAGGAGAAACCACATATCCAGCCATGTGCAGCGGGGAAGCACACAGATGAGCTCCTATAAGGTGAACCTTTTAATTCAGAAACAACCCAGGGCTAACGGGCTTGGCTATCCACTTGCTGCCACACCGTAACCAAGGCATGGGCCTCTGACTGCTATTGCAAATGTCACAGAATGGATGCACATGGAGTGGAATTTTAAACTGATGTGTTCCTTGTTTCCCCCCTCGCATCCCTCTCCTGTCCAGAAAAAGGAGGTGTGGCCTCATGCATTACCTTCTAATGAAATTTGAACATACTTTCAGTACACTACAATTTTATAGAGATGAAAACATGAAAGCTGCCAAAACCCTTCAAAATGGAATTAGCCCGCAACGTCTATTCAGGCTGCATTTCTTTGTGACCTAGTTGGGCTACTTAACAAAGGAAGGAGAATCTCAAAGTATGTATGGGGATGTCTCTCCCTCTCCTGTGTTCATCTGCATCAATCGAGCAGTTACTGAGCATGGAGTCGGGTAGGTGCTCTGCTAACTGCCGTAAAAGAACAATCTTAACCAACAAGCACGGGCCCCGGGAGGCACTGGCACTTTTCCTTCTACATGAAAGGCCAGGAGCAGAGCCTCTGGGAGGCCAGGTCCCCGTGTGGCTGGCGCGCACTGAGCCAGTCTGCAGGGCACCGCCTCTGTCCTGATTTGATAGCATGTGGGTCTTTTTCTACACTAATTTTCTGTTGCTACTGCAAAAAGTTATCTCAAATCGTGGCTTAGATGACCTCAGTGGATTCTGGAGGTCAGAAGTGGCTGACACCAAGTATGGGCAGGTTGTGCCCCACCCCCCTGGGGGCCTGTGGGGTGGGGCCTCTCCTGTTCCATCACTCTGTGGGCACAGCGCACCGCTGGCCGGGTGGCCGCAGAGGCCCGTCCTGGCTGCAGGGTCCCCTGCATTCCACGAATCTGCACCCTTCCTGCATCTTCAAGGTGCATTGAGTCCGTCTTGCACCTCTCACCCCCTCTTTCCCTTTGGCCTCATCACTCCCACCTCTCTTGTGCCTCCTTCTTCCATGTTTAAGGGTCCGTGAGGCAATGGTGCACCTGTCCAGACAGTCCAGGAGGGCTTCCCATCCCCAGGCCCTTATTTAATCCATCCTCGGTGCTCCTTGGGCCACAGCAGAGGACGTGTCCACAGGCCCAATGGGTTACGGTGGACATCTTTGGGGGCCATTTCTCCGCCTCCCATAGGCTTCTCACTGGCCTGTTCTTTACCACCCTTTCAACTCCTTTTCTGAAACATCCAAGCTGCTGGGATAACATTGAAATCCATTCGTCTCTTCTCTGATGATCCATCCACCCCTTGCTACTCTGCCTGGTGCTCATTTTACAACAGGAGTCCGCAGAAAACGCTTCCCCTTTGGAAGTAACAACTGTTTCCTGGCTTTCTCGCATGTTTTTCAAGCTCTCTCCTTTTATTTCTGGTAACAGACCCACCTCACCCCACACCAGCACTACTGAGATTGGCTCACGCCCAAGGTCTGCTCCTTCAGAACCTCCATACTGGTTCCTGTCTGTTGGAAGTTTGCAGGAAGACTGTCTCTCCCCATGAAATGGGATGGGGCATGGCATGAATCTTTTGGTTCTGACCTCCAAGGAGGAGACCTGGTCACTACCAACCCAATGACCTCACAGAAAGACTCCTGGTCTGGTCACATAACCAGTTGGGAGTCACGTGCCCAGCAGGAAACAAGGCAATGTGTCCACATCCCCCACCCTGCCCCATGGTAAGGGAAGGGGGCTGTTAGCCTCACTCACCTCAAACCCACAAATGGCTTTCTAACAGAACTGGGCAGATTATGGTAAATAAAAGAAACCTGACACGTGTCACAGTTTTCAGCACATGAGTCCATCGCTACGACATCACTGCCATCATCACTGCTACTCATTCTCAGTACTAAATGGAACCGGAAATCTCTAAAATTTCTGATAAGGAAAATGTGTTTTTCGGAGGGATGGAGGGACAACAGTCTTTTGCAAAGGCATGCCGATGAATAAAAGCTCGTGCCTGAGGTGAGAACTGGACAAAAACCAGAAAAAAAAACAAAAAAAAAAACACGGCATCTGGAGGACTTTTCCCCAGGGGTTGAGGACCTTGGTTAAGCCTACACCAAAACAGAGTGACGAGGCCAAATACATTTTTAGTCATTTTAAAAAATAATAAATGATAAATCAACAAAAGGGCTCGAGCAACAGAGGAGCTTCCTTTCCCCTCCTCCTCCTGGAGAAGGCAGATGTGCAGGTAAAGACTGGAGTGTGTGTGTGTGTGTGTGTGTGTGTGTGTGTGTGTGTGTGTGTGTGTGTGTGTGTTTGCGCGTGTGTGCTCACACACAGATTGGTTACTCTGTCCCAAACACCATGACTCAAAATTCTGAGAATCTGAATTCTTGTGTTCTATGTCCTGCTCATCCCCATAAATGTGTTCTGAGAAGAAAAACACTTAAAACTCATCAATGTATGTTAAACTGAGATCACTACCCTAGAAAAATAGTCTGGGGAAATTAGTGTCAAAAAATAATAATTTAGGTTCAATGCCTTATGGTCTTCAAAGGTGCAGAGTTCAACCCCAAGCTCACTGCAAGTAGTCAGGGTAAAAGAAAGGAATTTGTTCGAAACCCATTCTGCATTCAAATACGAACTGTCCGAAATGTGAGTAACTTGGCAGAAGGCCGAAATGTGTCTCTTCCTAAGCAGCGCTGGGCTATTTTTTCCAGGAAGTCATGTTCTGCAGGAGCTTCGTGGCCGGCTCCTTGTATCTAACATCAGCCCTGAAGCTGATGTGCAAGAATTTGGAGTACAGCCCCTCCTCCTACTCGAGAATGTTTCCGGCATTGCTCCTTTGTACCTCCCCTTTACGACTAACATTTCCAGCAGTAATGGAGTGGGATTGCCTCTAAGAGAACTGACTTCATCTACACAGGTGCCAAATGCAGTGGATGTTCTTCCCACCTCCGTTTTTTAGACAACCAAGATGGGACTCAGGAAGACGTCTGTATTGAGTGTTCCGATTCCCACCTGTCCAGCATCACCTACCTGACTCTGGTGCCAATCTCAGCAACCTCCCAAGATCACGTGGCGACTAGGTGGGAGACAACCAGGTCTGGCTGGCTCTAGAGCACACATTCCACTCCACCGAGGAATCTGGGGTACGTAACGGTCAAAATTTTACAACCGATATGACAGCTACCATTTGTCGCTGGAGCACACGTGGACCTTTTGTTACCCTTTTCTCCGCTGCAAGAAGAGAGGTGGCTTCTAGTCTGCCTAGTATCCCATCCTGGCTTTCTGGCCTCCTCACCAATACAGCCAACATGCACCCCACCAGATTCCTCCAACTCTCCGCCCCTGACAGGGTGCCGCGTGTCCTAACGGGATCTGTGAGTATGTCCCCTTCACAGATCCCATCGCGCTATCTGAAAAAACAGTGGGAAATCTACCAGACTCTTTGCAAGAAAAGTGAAACGTGGTTCACTGTTGGCTGTTCCCTGCAAGTCAGGCCATTTCACATTTGACTCTGGGGCCGACGGGAGGTGGAGGCGTCCCCTTGTTTCCTGCCCACTCACCCTCACCACCTCAGGCGTGGCTCAGAATTACTCCCCTCTGTGTGTCTTCCACCACAGCGGAGATGCTGCTAAGACACCGCCTTCTCCAGAACAGCATGTCCTTCGTCAGACCCTGTGACCTGCCAGGTCGGCACCTTGCCCCTGCTGGGACCCCATCACATCAGCTCTCCTCTCCCACTCCACACTCTCCTCCACACCAGGGACAAACCTCAACTACGCACATCGGGTGCATTCTGTGGCTCCCCCTTTCATCCCGAATGAAGTCCCAGCTCCACGCTTCTGGCCCTCACTTCAGCCGCATCTCACGCGACCTCTCCTTTACACACCTGGACTGTTTTCCAAACGGCACGCCTGACACTTCCCCCCACGGACACCATTCTGTCTCATGTCCAGTGTCACTGTGAGGATGCCACTTAACTTTCTGGATGGTAGCTTCAAACTAGAAAAAAACGGAGGTCTCCTCAACTCCCTCACAAGGTTGCTTTGAAGATGAAGTCACATTATATATGCGGTGCAGACCTCGAAATACGTGCTACTTGGAGATGTTAACAATGAGGAGCCCAGGGCAGCTCATGACTGCATAAGACAGGGCCAGTTATGTGATGCCCCAGTGCCTCCTCCCCCTGCCTGGAACACGGGAACAAGAGTAGGACCTACCTCATAGCGTTGCAGTGAGAACTGAGTGGTTCAGACCCTTCGCCGAGCATCTGATGCGTGACGGACAACGAGGAAGCTTAGCCGCCATCATCATCCTTGACAAGGAGAACAAAGGCAAAAGACAGGAAGGTAAAATTAAACTGCCTTAGAACTCGCAACCTCATTGAGGCAGGCAGAGCACAGGAACTCAGGACCGCATGAAGTATAATGCGAAAAGCATTACCGTTAATGCTTTGCTAGAGGCAAAAAGCCACCTTAGCTTGACAAAAGCCAGACCTCCAGGATCCCGCAAGACCTCTTCGACATGCAAACACTGTCATTTTGCAAAATGCCTTGATTTCTACCTGCCCCCAAGTTGAAAGCTCCTCACAATCCCAGTGCATCTCTTTCTGCCCAGGGGTCCTGTCCCTGTGCCTTTGATAAAACCACCTTTTCGCACTGAAAATGTGTCAAGAATTCTTTCATGACTGCTCACTGTGAGCCCATATCACGTCACATCACACCACCCTCCACCCACCACCACCAACACCATCATCAAGATCATCCCTGGTGCACCAGGGGGACGTGTGACCCCCTTGAAGCTCCCTGGGCTCAGCCTCATGAGCAGCCACGTCAGCGCTTGTCCAATCTGTGTTCCGGCACAGTCCTCGCACCCATCTGCTGTACAAAACCAGTAAGTAACTGCGGCCACTACTTTTACCACTCCCCATGAACCAAGCACCGCCCTGTGACTCTGACACACACGAAGCAGACTAATCTTTCCCCCCCCCCAGGCAAGTAGGAGACTTGGAGTCGCCTTGTCTCCTCCCAGACAGCGGCAAAGCCTTTCTGATCTCTGCATCACCAAGCAGCTACCTCCATCCCGGGAGCGTGGCGGTGTCTACAGGAGGTGGGCTGGAAGGAGGTCTGTGCAGAGTCCCAGGCACAGATGAGTGACCTTGCAGCTGGATGACCAATGGTCAACTTCCTGACCCCAGCCGAGAGGCAGTTCCTACCACAGAGAAACAAGTTATTGGTGCTACAGTTCCTACTGCTCCCTAATAATGAACCCTGAGACTTAGCTCTTCAAAGATAGTAACACCTGTTATCCCTGTTTGGGGGAGAGGGAGTCATGGGAAGGGGACTCGGGAGCAGCTGTGCCTGGCAGTTCTCACTCAGGATCTCTCGCAAGACTGCAGTCAGATGGCGGCTGCCATGAGAGTCGCCTTCCCTCACATACCTGGAGTCTGCACTGGGGAGACTCAGAGACAGCTGGGGTTTCGGCAACATCTCCTTTCCTATGCACCTCCCCCAGCATAGTGACTTCATGCTCCCTGGTGTGGCAGTTCTGAGCCCCCAAATGGGTATGTTCAGTGAGAGACACAACCAATAAGACACTGCCTTTTGGACACCTTTTCCAAACGAGTCCAAGAAGCCATGCATCATCACTTCTGCCACATTCCCCACCCGGCTGTCACAGAGGCCGACCCAATTTCAAAAGGAAGGGACATAAGACTGACTTTATTTTTTTTTTCTTTTAAAGTCTACTTATTTTAGGGGCAACCCGGGTGGCTCAGTCAGTTGAGAATCTGACTTTGGCTCAGGTCATGAGCTCACAGTTTGTGAGTTTGAGCCCTGCGTTGGGCTCTGTGTTGATAGCTGGGAGCCTAGAGCCTGCTTTGGATTCTGTGTCTCCCTCTCTCTCTGCCCATCCCCCACTCATCTCTCTCAAGTTTATGCATTTTTGAGAGAGAGCTTGAGGGAGGGAAGGGAAGGGAAGGGAAGGGAAGGGAAGGGAAGGGAAGGGAAGGGAAGGGAAGGGAAGGGAAAGAGAGAGAAAGAGAGAAAGAGAGAGAGAGAGAGAGAGAGAGAGAGAGAGAGAGAGAGAGAGAATCCCAAGCAGGCTCTGTGTTATCAGCACAGAGCCTGACACAACCTCAAACCCAGTAACCATGAGATCATGACGTGATCTGAAATCAAGAGTTGGACGCTTAACCGACCGAGCCCCCCAGGAGCCACAAGACTGACTTTCAGTGAGGCAGGGGCAGAGTTCCGTAAGAACACATGGACAAAGGGGCGTCTGGGTGGCTCAGTTGGTTAAGCAGCCCACTTTGGCTCAGGTCATGATCTCACGGTCCATGAGTTTGAGCCCCGCGTAGGGCTCTGTGCTGACAGCTCAGAGCCTGAAGACTGTTTCAGATTCTGTGTCTCCCTCTGTCTGACCCTCCCCCATTCATGCTCTGTCTCTCTCTGTCTCAAAAATAAATAAATGTTAAAAAAAAATTTAAAGGACACGTGGGACAGGGAATATCAGCATGGCCATTTGTGGAATACGCAATCTGCCATAATCTGGCTCCCAGACTGCCTCCTGAACCTCATTCCCAAGAAGCCTCACATCACTTCCCCTCTCTCTTGCCTGACTTTGAGACCTATCCATTCCTCCATTCTTGCTGAGGATTTGATCCGGTTTCTGGGGCAGTAAACTCACTCTGCGAACAGTCATCCACATCTCTCATTTACGCTTAGGCCAACAGCTTCTGAACGTTATTTGCCCACATGTGAAAACAGTGGTTTTCTTTGCCTGGAATGTACGTCAGATCTGTCTGGCTGGGTGGGGTGCTGGGAAGGGGAGCCCTCTGGGTTAAATGAAGAATGGGTTGTGTGTCCAAGAGCAATTGAAAATGCTCCCCCCACACACACACCCGACCCTCACTATAAACATGCTCCTATTTTAAGGTTTACTCTGTGGTCACAGAGCAAAGAGATAGAGGCGTTGAATCTGGGGTTTGATTCCAGGCAATCTGAGTCCAAACAATGTTTTAACCCCTATCCAACTGTGACCCTAACAAGGAAGTGACCTCTGCATCTCTAAAGCCCTCATCAATCACCAGGATGACGAGCATGGTTAACACAGGTTACTGGTCCCAGACACTCAGGTCCAGGGAGGGGATAAGAATGTGCATTTCTTATGTTTTTAAAAAGATTTCATTTTGGGTTGCCTGGGTGGCTCAGTCGGTTCAGTCTCTGACTTCGGCTCGGGTCATGATCTCACCATTTGTGAGTTCAAGCCACATGTTGGGCTCTGTGCTGACAGCTGAGGGCCTGGAGCCTCTTTTGGGTTCTGTGTCTTCCTCTCCCTCTGCCCCACCCCTGCTCACTCCTACTATCTCTCTCTCCCTCCCTCCCTCTCTGTCTGTCTCTCTGTCTCTCTCAAAAATGAACAAACATTAAAAAAAGACTCTATTTTTAAGTAATCTCTACATCCAACATGTTGTTGAGATCAAGAGTCACGTGCTCTACCTACTGAGCCCCAGCCAGGCACCCCACGAATCTTCATTTCCAGTGAGCTCCCGAGTGCCTGCCTAGGTAAGCTGGTCGACAGGGCTTACTGACAACACTCCTGAACTGTTATACCTGAACAGCAACGCTGAGAATTAAAAAAGAAGATGTATTTCTTCTTACTCTGATTGCAGCAGGAAATAACTGCAAGAAGAATGAATATAAGAAACCCACACCTTTGTTAATACTTAAAACTCCGGATGTTTTATGTATGCCTATGTTCAAGTGTATATTTCTTCAGTTCACAAAATTAGTTTCCCTTTTAATAAAAATTGCATGCGATTTTAAATAATCCAAGGATGTAGACTATGATTCTGAAAAGTAATCAGCTTTATGAAAAAGTAAAAGATGAATCATCCCTGTTATTAACATCACATCACCTTAGCGGTCTGTCCAGGGGTCGTCTTCTCTCAGAAGTTGGCCAGGATCCCTGCACAACTAGCTGGAAACCAAAGTGAAGGAGTCCCAGGCCACATCTTTCTGGGAGCCTGTTCTCACCATTATTATTGTAATAAGAAATGCTAACTGGCATCAAACGGAAATCACGTGAACGGTCTGTGCAAAAGGACTACAAAAAAAGTTTTTACTATTGTTATTTCAATTTCTAGATATTTCATTGTAATGAGAGAAATCACAGGCCTGGCTGAGAGTTACTCTGGTATTTTGTGGTGCCGTGAGGAATATTTTTCCCTCCTAATCTCTGCTTAAAGTGTAAGTAAGAGTGCCTCTATCCACTGCCGTGAACAAAAAGCACAAAAGGATTCAGAAAGTAATAACAAAGATAAACAACTTTGCAATAAAATTTCAGCTCCAGTAATTTCCCATCTATGTCTTCTCACTGAATCATGTAGTCCTGAGCTTTGCACTTTGCACGTGCGTGCTGCACTGTGCAGCCGTTTCATATCCGAGGCTTCCCAGTGAGCCCAGTCGACACCTGCTCGGTGTGCCCGTGCAGTCACTGAGTTCGACAGTTGCCCCATCACAGGCCTTCCTGTGGGATTTCCTGGTCTTTCTCAGGCAATCAATCTCAGTGTCTGAGACAGAATGAGTTGTCAGTCAACTCCTTCCAGCAAAGGGAGCTTCAGATAGGATTACTTAAGGCCGCTCACCCTTGGAAGCAAATGCTGAATGTGGTTTTCCCAGAATAAACCACTGACGTGGTTTTCAGCCAGCGAGTGTGGGCCTCTCCAGCAGAGCGACCGCCAAGTGCATCAGGGCACCTCAGGGAACGTTCCAGAGACAGAAAGGAGGTAGAAGGAGGGAGGGTGGGGGCCAGGAGCAGGGGGAGAGGGCTCCTCAGGTGGCGTATAGGAACAACACTTCTGTTCTGTTGAAACAATGCCGTCAAACCCAAGATAGATTTCACCATGTATTATCACATTATATTATTTGCAATTCCCATTCATAAGTTGATGGACATTGGAGGTATGTCCACTTCTATGCAACGCTGCTCTGAACAATCTACGGGTTAAGTTTCATTAGCCTTGGAGAATGGCGGTGGTGGGGGGGGGAGGCTGTGGAAAACAAACCTCAGAGGACAGAAGGGCAGCATGGACGCACCACGGCCTTCAGCAGAACCCCAGAGCTGAAGGAACCCGGCCTGGCCTGAGCAAGGCCACTGTGCACCGAGCTCTCTGCACGGGTGACCCCACTCACTCCCCCCACAACTTGTGATGATTTCCTCATTTCACAGATGGAGAAATTGAGGCTTGCCCAAGGTCACATGCTCGGACTCAAATCCAAGCTTTCCAGCCACAAAGACTAGGTTTTCAGCTAGGATGCTATGGAGATCCCGGGGTGGCTCATGGGGGCGAGGGGTTGTGTGGACCCCTCAGTGCTCCTCTCTAGCTAGCCACCCTCTGCGGGATCACCCACCCAGTGGATCTGTCCCCCGACACCCACCATCCAGTGTAGCCCAAATACCTGACAACAGCTGCCGAGTCCCTTGTCACCGAGCCCCAGCCAGCTCTTCAAACTGCCTTCCAAAGCAGAGTTTTCATTCCCCCACATGATCTCCCTGAACCAAATCTCATTAATAAAAGACGAGAAATACGTTTTAACAAAGGTCTTGCCGAGATGCCTCTGCAGAAGCAGACGCTGTCAAAAACTTCCCCCTGCTCCTTGAGCAAGAAGGATTTTTCTCCACAGGGCAAAGCAATCTCCCTTCCTTCCAGCAGGTCCTTGGATCGCCAGCCCGGAAGAAGCCTGAGTGTGAACGCCTAGTTGTATGTGTGCTGTTACTTCACTCTGAAGATGTTCTGGGCAACATGGAAGGAATTCACTGGAGTATGACTGGCTGTCACCAGGAGCCGGCTGGTGAGAGTGGCTGCGAGTGCCACACAGCAGAACGCTGCAGCCTTGGGAAGCATAGCTCCCAAGCCTTGGAAGCCTTGGGAGGCGTGGCTACCAAGCCTTGGAAGCCTTGGGAGGCGTGGCTACCAAGATTTGGAAGCCTTGGGAGGGCAGAGATGCTGCCCCTGCTCAAGGAGACCTTGGGTGGGCCCTCAGGAAGTGTCTTTGTTTGACCTCGTGGTCTGGAAACCTGAAGGGCCCAGCTCACTCTGCACATGTCCAGCAGGGGACACAGGGGTCTTCTCTGGCAGAAGAGGCAATAAGACAACTCCCTCTAAGCCAAACCTTCAAAGAGGCGCCTGGTGTTCTCCCGCTCAAAGGTCTGCAATGGGCCTGCCTTGCGCACATCCTCCTCTAGAGTCTCCTGCTTTCCATTCAAGTTTACTTATGCTTCTTTCCCATGTCATCATGCTCAACAGACAGGAGGGCTGGCTAGGAGCCCTCCAGCACTGGATCAGAGACCACAACAGGAAGGCATGTGTCCTGGCTGCACCGCGTGGGCTGGAGTTTTCAAAGGCCAGGGAAGGTGCCCGGGCCCCAGCCACGCACGGCAGGTAGTCGCAGACTGCTTCTAGTCCTCTCCACTGCCTTTGTGTTTTGCATCTCAGGAGCCCGAGTTCTGTGCAGTGCCCTGCAAAGCCAGGCTTGGACTCAGCCCCTTGGAGCGCTCAGGAAGAGAGGGAAGCGGAGGAAAGAGAACCCGCGGCTCCCTGCCAACAGCTCTGAACAATGGCGTGGAGCAGCGTGGGCCCCACGCAGCTTAGATCCAGTAGAAGCCGTGTTCTTGCTCCTCCTCCATCAAGACAGCAGCCTGCGCATCCCTGGCTATCAAGCTTTGACTCTGGGCCGAGTGACCATCCTCCAGGGACGGCGTGCTGTGTCCACGGGGCAGAGGCTGTGGGCAGAGGTCGCTTTTGCGCCACCAACTAGAGCAGTGGAAACCCGAGTAAAGGGATAAGGGCCCACAGTGGCCACCCCCCACTTCCTGGCTGAACACAAACAGGTCCATCGGGCGACCTGCCTCAAAACAGCCATGAGCCCTGCCTGCTCACCTTCCTCCTGGAAGACAGCCCCGCACCTCCACTGCATGACAGATGGCCTCTCCCTCCCCCATTGTCCAGACCCAAGACTCCAATAAACTTCTGTCTCCTTTTTTCTGCCTCTGGGGAATCTGTCACCATATACATACATTTATATGTAGTATGTATATGTATATGTATATGTATATGTATATGTATATGTATATGTATATGTATATGTATATATTTACGTGTATGTGTATGTATATGTATATGTGTATGTGAATGTGTATATGTGTATATGTATATATGTATATATGTATATACATATACATATACATATGTATATATATGTATATATATATGTTTTTTATACACACACACACACACACACACACACACACACACTACACCTTTATCCATTCACGCATCGATGGACGTTTGGACTCTTTCCATACTTTGGCTATTGTTGATAGTGCTGCTATAAACATTGGGGAGCATGTGCCCCTTCGAAACAGCATATCCGTATCCCTTGGATATCGTTAATTGGTGGCTCACAGGGTAGTTCTACTTTAGTTTTTGAGGAACCTCCATACTGTTCTCCAGAATGGCTGCACCATCTTGCATTCTCACCAATGATGCAACAGAGATCCTCTTTCTCTGCATCCTCACCAACATCTGTTGTTGCCTGACTTGCGAATGTTAGCCATTCTGACAGGTGTAAGGTGGTGTCTCATTGTGGTTTTGACTTGTATTTCACTGATGATGAATGAAATCGAGCATTTTTTCATGTGTCAGTTGGCCATCTGGATGTCTTCTTTGGAGAAGAGTCTATTCATGTCTTTTGCCCACTTCTTCAGTGGATCATTTGCTTTTTGGGGGTTTGAGTTCGATAAGTTCTTTATAGATTTTGGATACGAACCCTTTATCTGATATGTCGCTTGCAAATATCTTCTCCCATTCTTTCACTAGCCTTTTAGTTTTGCTGATTGTTTCCTATGCTGTACAGACGTTTTTATTTTGATGAGGTCCCAGAAGTTCTTTTTTGTTGTTTCCCTTCTCTCTAGAGGACACGTTGAGTAAGCAGTTGTTGGGGCCAAGATCAAAGAGACTTTTGCCTGCTGCTCCTCGAGGATTTGGTGGCTTCCTGTCTTGCATTTAGGTGTTTCATCATTTCGAGTTTATTTTTGTGTATGGAGTAAGAAAGTGGTCTAAGTTCATTCTTCTGCATGTCGCTGTCCACTTTTCCCAGCAACACTTGCTGAAGAGACGGTCTTTATTCCATTGGATATTCTTTCGTCTTTGTCAAAGATTAGTTGGACATATGTTTGCTGGTCCATTTCTGGTTCTCCATTCTGTTCCATTGATCTGAGTGTCTGTTGTTGTGCCAGTATCATATTGTCGTGATGATGATTACAGCTTTGTATCATCAACTATAGCTTGAAGTCTGGGATTGTGAGGCGTCCTGCTTTGGTTTTTTTTTTTCAAGACTGCTTTGGGTATTCGGGGTCTTTTCTGGTTCCAAACAAATTTTAGGGTTATTTGTTCTAGCTCTGTGAAGAATGTTGGTGTTACTTTGATAGGGATTACGTTGAATATGTAGATTGCTTTGGGTGGTATCGACATTTTAACAATAGATGTTCTTCCTATCCAGGAGCATCGAATCTTTTTCCATTTCTTTGTGTGTCTTCTTCAATTGCTTTCATAAGCTTTTTATGGTTTTCAGTGTATGGATTTCCCACCTCTTTGGTTAGATTTATTCCTAGGTATCTTAGGGGTTTTTGTGCAACTGTAAATGGGATCAATTCCTTGATTTCTCTTTCTGTGGCTTCGTTGTTGGTGTATAGGAATGCAACCTATTTCTGCGCATTGATTTTATATCCTGCAACTTTGTTGGATCCATGGATCAGTTCTAGCAGTTTTTGGGTAGAATCTTTTGGGTTTTCCATATCAAGTATCATGTCATCTGTGAAGAGTGAAAGTTTGACCTCCTCCTGGCTGATTTGGATGCCTTTTATTTCTTTGTGTTGCCTGATTGCAGAGGCTAAGACTTCCAATTAATTCTCTGTTGAATAATCGTGGAGATAGAGAACATCTCTGTCTTGTACCTGACCTTAGGGGGAACGTTCTCAGTTTTTCCCTTTTGAGGATGATATTAGCGTTGGGTCGTTCAATATGGCTTTTATGATCTCGAGTTAGGCTCCTTCTATCCCGACTTTCTTGAGAGCTTTTATCAAGAAACGTTGCTGTATTTCTTCAAATGCTTTCTCTGCACCTATTGAGAAGATCATATGGTTCTTGTCCTTTCTTTTATTGATGTGATGAATCACGTTGATTATTTTGTGGATATTGAACCAGCCTTTCATCCCAGGTATAAATCACACTTGGTTGTGGTGAATAACTTTTTTTTTTTTAATATTGTTGGATCCGGTTGGCTAATACCTTGTTGAGGAACTTTGCATCCATGTTCATCAGGGAATTTGGTCTATAGTTCTCTTTGTTAATGGGGTCCTTGTCTGGCTTTGGAATCAAGGTAACGCTGGCTTCATAGAAAGAGTTTGGAAGTTTTCTGTCCATTTCTATTTTTTTGGAACAGTTTCAAGAGAATAGGTGTTAACTCTTCTTTAAGTGTTTGGTAGAATTCCTCTGGAAAACCATCTGGCCCTGGAATCGTGTTTTTTTTGGCAGATTTTTTTATTGCTAATTCGATTTCCTTACTGATTACGGGTTTGTTTACATTTTCTATTTATTCCTGTTTCAGCTTTGGTAGTGTATATATTTCTAGGAATTTGTCCATTTCTTCCATATAGTCCATTTTAGTGGCATATAATTGTTCATAATATTCTCTTATTATTGTTTGTATTTCTGTTGTGTTGGTTGTGATTTCACCTCTTTCATTCTTGATTTTGCTTATTTGGTTCCTTTCCTTTTTCTTCTTGATCAAACTGACTAGTGGTTTATCAATTTTGTTAATTCTTTCAAAGAACCAGCTTCTGGTTTCATTGATCTGTTCTACTGTTTTGTTTGTTTGTTTGTTTGTTTGTTTTTGGTTTTGATAACATTAATTTCTGCTCTAATGTTTGTCATTTCCTGTCTTCTGGTGTTTTTGGGTTTTATTTGCTGTTGTTTTCCAGCTCGTAAGGCATAAGGTTTCGTTGTGTCTCTGAGATCTTTCTTCCTTTTTTAGGAAGCCCTGCGTTGCTATATACGTTCCTCTTATGACCACCTTTGCTGCATCTCAGATGTTTCGGTTGTGGTGCTATCATTTTCTTTGACTTCCGTATACTTAATTTCCTCTTTCCCTTCTGTGTTAGCCCATTCAATGTTTGGTAGGATGTTCTTCAGTCTCCAAGAATGTGTTACCTTTACAAATTGTTTCTTGTGGTTGATTTGAGTTTCATACCATTGTGGTCTGAGAATATGCACGGTATGATCTTGATCATTTTGTACTTACTTAGGGCAGATTTGTTTCCCAGTATATGGTCTATTCTGGAGAGTGTTCCATGCGCACTGGACAAGAATGTATATTCTGATGCTTTAGGATGAGATATTCTGAATATATCTGTGAAGTCCATCTGGTCCAGTGTGTCATTCAAAGCCTTTGATTCTGTGTTGATTTTTTGATTAGATGATCTGTCCATTGCTGCTAGTGGGGTGTTAAAGACTCCTCCTATTGTGGTATTACTATTGATGCGTTTCTTTATGTTTGTTTTTAATTGATTTATATATTTGGCTGGTCCCCACATTTGACACATAACTGTTTACAATTTTTAGGTCTTGTTGGTGGATAGACCCCTTGATTATGATATATGCCCTTCTGCATCTCTTGATACAGTTTTTATTTTAAAGTCTAGATTGTCTGATGGACGTATGGCTATTCCTGCCTTCTCCACCTCCTTATTTTAAATCTGAAGGGATCTTTCGGTCTAAAGGGGGTCCTTTGTAAATAACATATAGATAGATCTTGTTTTCTTATCCACCATATCTTTTGATTGGAGTATTGAGTTCATTGAAGTTTAGAGTGAGTACTGAAAGATATGCATTTACTGCCATTATGATGCTTGTAGAGTTGGAGTATCTGGTGGTGTTCTATGGTCCTTTCTAGTCTTTGGTTCCTTTTGGTGTGTGTATATATATATGTAAACACACACATATATATGTGTATATACATATATATGTACATATATACATATATATGTATACATATACATATGTATGTATATGTATACATATTTTTGCATTTATATTATATTATATTATATTATATTATATTATATTATATTATATTATATTATACTATACTATACTATACTATACTATACTATACTATATTATATTATATTATATTATATTATATTATATTATATTATATTCATTCATATCATATTATTATATTTTATTATATTATATAGTATAATTTATAGGTATGTATATGTAATTTTCATCTTTTCTCCCCTCAGAGAGCCACCCTTAAGATTTCTTGCAGGGCTGGTTTACTGGTCACAAACTCCTTTAATTTTTGTTTGTATGGGAAACTTTTTCTCTCTCCTTCTATTTTTGAATGACAACCTTGCTGGGTAAAGAATTCCTGGCTGTGTATTTTTCTATTTCAGCCGTATTCAGTTCAGCCAACGGAATATATTTCGCCACTCCTTTGTGGCCTGCCAAGTTTCTGTGGATAGGTCTGCTGCAAACCTGATCTGTCTTCCCTTCTAGGTTAGTGACTTTTTTCCCCCTTGCTGCTTTCATTATTCTCTCCTTGCCTGAGTATTTTGTGAATTTCAGTATGATATGGCTTGTTGATGGTCAGTTTTTGTTGAATCTAATGGGAGTCCTCTGTGATTGCTGGATTTTGATGTCTGTATCTTTCCACAGTTTAGGAAAGTTTCTGCCATGATTTGCTCACATAACTTTACTACCCCTATTTGTCTCTCTTCCTCCTCTGGGTCCTCTATGACTCTGATGTTTTTCCTTTTTAATGATTCACTGATTTCTCTACTTCTTAAATCATGCTCTTTTGTCTTAATCTCCCTCTTTGTTTCTGCTTCTGTATTCTCTATAAGCTTGTGCACTATGTTCTCAGAAAACTGATTCTCTGTTCTGCCTTGTTCATCCTTACCGCCACTGCATCCATCTGTGATTGCAGCACCGTTATAGCATTTTAAATTTAATTCTGGATATTTTTTACTTCTCTTATCCCTGCAGAAGGGGATTCTAATCTATGTTTGACTCCAGCTAGTATTCTTGTTATCATGATTCTAAATTCTGATTCAGACATGGTTCTTGTATCTGTGTTGGTTAAATCCCTGGCTGTCATTTCTTTGACTTTCTTTGGGGTGAAATCCTTTATTTTGTCATTTGAAGGGAGAAAAGGAATTAAAGAAGTAGGAAAATTGAAATTAAAAAAAATTAAAATTAAATAACATAAAAATCAAAAATTACACACACACACACACACACACACACACACACACACACACACACACACACACACTTCGAATAGATGATGCTAGACCCTAGGTGTGTTTTGGTCTGGGTGTTAACGTGGTTTGACAGATTAGAGAAATGAAAACAAAGGGGGGGAGGGTGAAAAAAGATGGAAATCGTTTGAGATTTTGAGAAAATGATTACACTTAAGTAGACTAAAATGAGAAGATGTGGGTAAAATAGAATTTGAAAAAATTATACACAATAGTAGAGAATATAGTATAAAAATTATAGAAAAATAATTTTAATTAAAGTTAATAAGAAATATGAATGTTTTAGTTTTCTGTATTTAAGAAAAAAGAAAGAAATGAATAAGAGTAAAAGGATAAAAAAAAGAAATAGTTTGAAAATTTGTAAAAGTGAATACACTGTAGTAGTTGAAATAAAATGATGGGAGTAAGATAGAATTTGAAAAAGAAAATATAAAAGCAAAAAATATAGTAATAAAAATTAAATAAAATATTTTAAAAGAATTTTAAAGTACAAATGAAGTTTTTCTGTTTTTCTGCATTCAAGAAAAAAAGACATGAAAAAGAGAAAAAAGAAAAAGAAAGAAAAAAAGGAAATTGCTTGAAAATTTGAAAAGGTGAGTACACTGAAGTAGATTAAAATAAAATGATGGAAGTAAAGTAGATTTTGAAAAAAATTACACAAGGAAAAAAATTTACTAATAAAAACTAAAGACAGATATATTTAATAAAAATTGAAAATAAAATGAATTTTTTTCTTTCTGTATTGAAGAAAAAGAAAAGAATTCTAAAAAAGAAAAAGGAAAAGAGAGAAAAAAAGAAAAAAAATGAATAGATAAAACTGTTCACAGATTGAAGTAGGACTGAAATGGCTTCATTTTCCCCTACAGATCAGTCCATGTAGCTCTTTGTAGTCCATAAATTAAGCTGGGGATGAGGTTTTTGTTTTTGAAGAGGAAAGTTGGCCCAGTTGGGCGGGGCTTCGTGTAACACCTCTGCTCTCCACTAGATGGCGCTGCTAGGCTACTGTGGTTGATTGTTCCAGGGCTGTTAGGTGCGCATAGGCATCCTACTAGTGGTGAAAAAGGAGCCACCCAGTTACCCAGTCTGTACTCATGGATCTTCAATCGCTCACCGGTCCTCCATCTTCAGCTCTCATCCACTCCCCACTTTTGCACTCTCCGTGACCAGGCCCCAGGCAGTACTCTGTCCCAAGTTTTGTCTCAGATGCAGCTGTTTTCCCCAGCCCCTTACTTCTGACAGATTGCAGCTTTGATCTGTTGCACCCCTCTGTGGGAGGGTCTCACCGAGCAATGGCCAAATGAGCAATAGCGGAGGTTGGCTGCACCCAGGAATTCCCGCCGGACTCTGCTGTTGCCAGTGTCCCGACACTGCGGCCAGGTGCCAGCCCGCCCCCAGAAAAGATCGCGAGACAGTATAGCATCAGCTTTTCAGGGATTACGGAAAATCGCAACGCAGATCTGGCACCAGGCTTCACCCTCAACAACCTTGCCCCAGCACCAGCGAATGTGGCTGTCTTTCAGGGTCAGCTGGGAACAGGTGATGTCAACAGTCTCTAACAAATGGTCTTCCAACAGTGAAACCAGTTTTCCCCGTGTGGCCCAAGAACCTCCCAGACCCCACTCTGTTCCTGGGCATTCACCTTTCCCACCAGAGCACTGCCAGGTATCGAGCTGAGGAGTTGCAGCCTTTGCAACTCCCCTTGTCTACAGTCTTCATGGAATTTAAACCCTCTGCTTTCTCCTTGGTCCTTTCTCCCTTTTTACTTTAGTTCCTGTGGGTGTTTCCAATTTTCTACTTTCTCTCCAGCTGCTTTTGGGGGGCATCCTTTTCCCGTATGTTTTCTCCCTGCCCCAGTCTGTCCTCTCTCTGACCACAAAATGGGTTCCCTACCTTTTGGGGCTACTTGCTCCCCAAGTTCAGCTCTTTGTGCCGCATACTTGCTGAATTCTGTGGTTCAGGTTGTGCAGACTGTTGTGTTAAACTTCCAATCAGTTTCTAGGTGTGTAGGATGGTTTACTGTGGGTCTGGCTGTATTTCATGGATGTGAGACACACAAAAAGCTTCCATGCTGTTCTGCCCTTCTGGCTCCTCCCCCAGGATATCATTTATCTTAGCTGAGAGTGCAGTATCCTTCATTATACCTGGGAGTGTGAATACATTCAATCTGCCTGGATATGCTGTCAACATTTTCCTGCCCTGGAGAGCAATATTCATTACATTCCCTTCGTTGCTGTGTCTCTTATACTGCCTGAGAGCATGATCTGTTTAATTATGTGTAGAGTAAGATTTCTGATTTATTGCCTTGAGGAGGAATCCCAGTCTCCTAACATGGGAGTGTCACCTTTTTCTCCTTTTGGGAAAATGGTTTCCATCATTTCCATAAATTTTCCTGGGAGCATGATCTCCAACATTTCTCCCTATAGGGCAGTCTACAATTCCTGCCTGGACGTGTCATCTCTGTCATACTTCGTGGGTGTGAGAAACCATAATTCTGCATAGAAAGGCCATCTCTTTCATCCTGCCATTGAGCACAGTCTGCATAATCCTGACTACAGGTGACTCTCCCTCTTCCAGCCTGGGAGAGTGACGTACTTCATCATGCTTAGCAACACGAACTATCTCATTCTGTCTGGAATTCAAGTTCTCAGACATACCGTCGGGAACATGATGTTGGTCAACCTGCCTGGGATTGCTGTTTTATTCATCCTACCTGGTAGCACATATCTTGCATCCTGCTTCAGAGAACCCTATGGGCATTTACCTTGCTAGAACAGTCATCGTCATCCTGCTTGCGAGCATCATCTCTTTCATCCTATATCAGGGTCTGGAAGAAGCACCTCTTTCATCAGTACGCTGGAGTACCACCTACAAATTCTACTTGGGACTGCATATCTGTCACCCTTCCTCAGAGCACAATCTCCAGCATCCTGCCTATGAAGACTGTCTTCATCATCCAACCAGGGAGCATCTTCTCCAACATTTCCCCTGGAGCACATCTCCTTATCCTGCCTGGAAGAGTGGTTACCTTCATCCTGCATGGGACATCCATCTCCGTCGTCCTGTCTTGGTGCCTGGGAGAATGATTTTTCTTTTCATCCTGCACTGGAGTGCCGTCTAAGAAACCTGCCTGGTAGCACTTATTTGTCATCCATCATGGGGACATGATTTTCACCATCCTGCCTCATACGACCATATCCTTCATCCTGCCAGGGAGCATGTTCTCCAACATCTTGCCTATGAACATGTCTCTCTCACCATGCCTGGAATAGTGGTCCCCTTCATCTCTAGGACCTCTACCTCTGTCATGCTTCCCAGGAGCGCCAACTCTGTCATCGTGGCAGGAAGCACAAACTCACTTTTGTCATGGGGAACCATTTCTCTCATCTTCTCTGGTAGTGCAGTATCCCTCATCCTGTCATGGAGGGCCTTATCTCTCTTTTTGTCTGGGAGCACCATATCCATCATCCTGCCTAGGTGTGTGGTCTCCCTGTCCCCCTTTTCCTGAAAAAGGATGGTATCCTTCTTCATGCCTTGGATCATGATCTCTGTCATGCTGCCTGGGTGCGGATCCACGTCATCCTGTTTAGATGGCCATCTCAGAAATCCAGTCTGGGAGCATGTTTTCAGACATTCTACCTGGGAGTGAGATGTACTTCATCCTACATGGGAGAGGACTTCCATCATCCACATGTGGAATGCAATTTCTATTGTTTTTCCTGAGTAGCGAGCTCTGTCACCCTGCCTGGGGACATGGTCTCCTTCCGTCAAGGTGGAAACACCATGTGTCATTGTGGCAGGGAACGTGGAAGCCACATAGTTCCTGGTTATACTATATCCACCATCACCTGGGGACATGAACTCCATCTCCCTGAAAAAAAGTGCTCTTATGTCAACCTGTCTAGGAGCAAAATATGCCGTATCTTTTGTGGGAAAGCCTCCTCTTCATCTTTTTTGCAGGCACAGTCTCAGTCATCATGTCTTGAAGCATGATATTACTCACTCTACTTGAGAGTGCCCCGCCCTTCATTGTACCTGAATGTGTGATTACCTTCAAACAGACTGGGAGTGCCTTCTCAATTATCTCATCTCAGAGCACGATCTCCATCATGCTCTTGTGGTGTATCATGTCTACCGTACGGCCAGGGAAGGCCATGTCTCTCATCATGCCTGGATGCACAATATCCTTCAACCTACCTGGATACCCAGTATATGACATCCTGTCTCAGAGTGCCTTCTATGTCACACTTCCTGTTATCATTTTCCCCATCCTCCTGTCTTGGAACACTATCTCTATCATCTTACCTTGGATCATTGTCTCTTTTTTTTTCCCCCTGGGAGCACAATATCTATCCTCCTGCCTGCCTAGGAAACCTGTGTCCATCCTCCTATCTGGAGGTATGATCTATGTCATCCACCCTGGAATTGCTATCTCCATCCTCCTTGCCATTACCCTGCCTGTGAGTGCATTCTTTGTCATCCAAATGGGAGGACGTAACTGTCATCCTTCCTGGGTGGGTACTACCCTGCATCCTGTGTAGGTAAGCTCATCTCTTTCATCCCGCCAAGGAGCATTTTCTCCATACCTTGCCTGGGAGTGCATCTCCCTCATCCTGCCTGGACGAATGGTCCCCTTCATCTTACCTGGGAGTGCCATTTCTGTCATCCTGCTTGGGAGTGCCAAGTCCTTCGCCCTTGCAGAATGCATGATCTCCCTTTTTCTGCCGTGGAGCACCATTTATGTCATCCACCATAGTTGTGCAGTATCATATTCCTACCTTAGAGGGCCTAATCCATCATATTTCCTGGGAGGGCCATTGTGGTCCTCATGTCTGGGACTACCATCTTTGTCTTTCTTCTTGGAGCAATGTCTCCATCATCCTGCCAGGATGCATGATCTCGCTAATCCATCGGGGGTGGAAGTCTCATTCATCCTGATTTGGAGAAAGATCTACGTTATCCTGTTCTGAGCATGATTTTTTTTTTTTTTTTTTTTTTTTTTACTGAGAACTTGAGAGCTTTATTTCAGACATCCTACATGGAAGCGCGATTTCTTTAATCCTTCTGGAGAGTGTCCTCTCCACCATCCATTTGGAAAAGGTATTTCTTTTGTTTTAACTGGAAATGCCATCTCCATTACCATGACTGAGAATAATATCTCTGTCCTTCAGGTTGGAAAGGCCATCTCTGCCATCCTGATTGAGAGTGTGGTGTTCACATCACTCATAGGAACATGACATCCACCATCGTCTGGAGTCATGAACTCCATCATCCTCCTGGGAAGCACCGTTTTGTCATGTTGGCAGGAGAGCTATATCTCTTATCCTGTGTGGGAGTGCCTTCTCCGTCATCCTTCCTGCTAGCGCATCTCTGTTACCCTTCTTGAGAACAGGATATCATTCATCATACTTGAGAGTGCTGCGCACTTCATTATAACCGGGAGTGTGATTACCTTCAACTTGCTTGGGTGTGCCGTTTACCTTATCTTGTCTTGGAGAGCGATTTCCATCATGCTCCCTTGGTTGCTATGCCTGTCATCCTGCCTGTCAGCACAATCTCTGTAATTGTGCTTAGAGGAAGATCTTGGATTTACTGCCTTGGAGAGCTATCTAGGTGTTCCTGCATCATCTCCATTCCCTTTTCACGAACCTGATTCCCATCATTTTTTTCCCCTGGGAGCTCCTGCTTTGTCATCTTTTCAGGGAGCATGATCTCCTAATTTCTGTGCTGGAGTGTAGTCTACAATTCCTGCCTGAGAGCGTCTCTCTGTCATACTTACTGGGAGTGGGACATCATGATTCTGCATAGAAAGGTCATCTCTGTCATCCTGCCAGGGGGCAGGGTCTCCATAATCCTGCCTAGGAGTGATTCTTCCTCGTATGGCCTGGGAGAACAATGTCCTTCGTCATGCTTAGGAGGGCCAACTACACCATTCTGTAAGGAAGTGAGTTCTCAGACATCCTGTGTAGAATATGGTCATCATCATCCTGCCCGGAACTGTCCTTTATTCATCCCACCTGGAGGCACAGTGCCCCTCACTGACCAAACATGCCTGGCAGTGCTTGTCTGTCACACTTCTGGGAGCATGATGTACATCACCCTGCCTCAGAAGGCTGTCTCCATTGTCCTTCAAGGGAGACACTTCTCCAGAATTTCCCTGGGAGTACATTTCCCTCATCCTGCCTGGAAGAGTAGTCCCCTTCCTCTTTACTGGGACAACCATCTCTGTCATCGTGTCTGGAATGCAAACACCATCACGTTTACAGGAAGCATGATCTCCCTTGGCCTGCCTTGGAACACCGTTTTTCTCATCCTGCCTGGTAGCCGAATATCCCTCATCGTGCCTTGCAGGGTCTTTTCTGTGATTTTGCCTGGGAGTGCCATTGTATTCATCATGCCTGGGGGCACCTTCTTTGTCATCCTCCTGGGAGCAACGTATCTGTCATTCTACTGTGTCCATGGTCTCCCTGATCATCCTGAGAGGACTATTTTCTTCATCCTGCTTTGCACATGATCTCTGTCCCCCTGTGTGGGAGGACGATTTCTGTCATCCTGTTTAGAGAATAATCTCTTACATCCATCATGGGAGCACGGTTTCCTTCATCTTACTTGGGATCATTCTGTCTATGATACTTTTTTCTGTTGTTTTGCCTGAGAGTGTCACCTCTCTCATCCTGACTCGGGGAAAGGTCTAAGTTCTTCAGGTCACAAACATCATTTCTATATTGTGGCTATGCAAATCCCATGCCCACTAACCCATTTTTTAAATCTAGAAATAAATGGCATTTCACTAAGACTACAATCAAACCAATGCATGATTTTGTACGAGTTTAAAGAAAAGGAATGTCTTCTTCACATATACTGAAAGTTATTTCGCATGCAGTATACCCCCATGCATCAGCAATGTGATAATACGTACTGAATTCACAGCACATTACAAGTATAACTCCTCACGAAAAATTGAAGTCAGGTGATATGAATCCAAGTTTAGGGACATTAAAAAAAAAAACAACAACACCAAGATCATAAACATAAAAAATCTCAATTGCTAAAGACAAAACGCCACTTCATAAAAGAATTGTATTATGGATACCTAAGAAAATTAATTTTAATTGTATCTTACCCCAATAAAGCCCTGATAATAATAGCACTCCACATTGTCAAGGGTGAATGACAGCCAAATACACCCCAGGGTGGAAAGTAGTAGATCATGGTTCCAGAAACGATGACAAAGAGGGAGGTCCAAAGGATAAATGATGTATACAGCACTCCTAGGCAGGCATGATGAAGGATAAGGTGCTCTAAGGAAGGAGGATATGGGGAGAGTGCTCCATATCAACACTATGGAGAAGGTATTCCAAGGCAGAGTGATGGGGAACACGATGGCAGAAGGATGATGTACAAGGTTCTCGTAGGCAGAAATTTAGAAACTGAGATTCCCAGGCAGGTTTAAGGAGATAATGCCCCTAGGCTTGCTGAAAAATGCTGTGCTCCCCAGCAGTATGACAGACATGAGATGCCAAGGGAGCATAATGGAGATCATGCTCTGGGGCAAGATTAGGTAGACCACGCTCCAAGGAAGGTTGAAGGAGGTCATACTCTCAGGAAAAATGAAAGACATGGTGCTCTCATGTAGAAACAATATGTCCTCCCATGAAGGAAGATGACGACTGCTGCTCAAAGGAATGATGACGGAGGAGCACTCCCACATAGGACAAGGAATACTTGTCGGGGAAAGGTCTAAGTCCTTCAGGCTGCAAACATCATTTCTATATTGTGCCTTTGCAAATCCCATGCCCACTAACCCATTTTTTAAATCTAGAAATAAATGGCATTTCACTAAAACTACAATCAAAGCGATGCATGATTGTGTAGGCGTTTCAAGAAAAGGAATGCCTTCTTCACCTATACTGAAAGTTATTTCTCATCCAGTATACCCACATGCATCAGCAACGTGATAATACATACTGAATTCACAGCACATTACAAGTATAACTCCTCAGGATAAATTGTCACTTATCCTGCAAAGCAGGATGACAATATGGCATTTTCAAGCAGGAGTATGGAATCTGTGTCCCCATGCAATGATGGACATAGTATTACCGGCAGGAGGTAGTTAGCCCATTCCCTGCCATGAAGCCATAAATGTTGCTTCCAACCAGTGGGGCAGAGATGGTGACCACAACCAGGGTGATGGATATGGAACCCCAAGGAAAAACAAGGTAAATCTCATTTCCAAAAAGGATGGTGGAGAGGATGCTCCCAATTTGAATGAAGGAAATTGCACTCCCAGGTAGAATGACCAAAACCACACTCCCAGTCTTAATATCAGTGATCATCCTCTAAACAGGAAGGCTTAGATCATTCTCTCAGGCAGGATGATAGAGATCATGCTACAGAGCAGGGTGAAGGAGGCTATCCTCCCAGCAGGAGTATGGAGACCATGCACCCAGGCATGGTAATGGATATGGCACTCCCAGGAGGATGACAAAGAAGGTGTTCTCAGGCGAGACGGTGGCAATGGCTCTCCCAGACAAAGTGACACATAAGCCTCTCCAAACCAGCAGGAGGGATTTTCCACTACAATGCAGGATGAGGGAAATGATGCTCCAAGTAAGAATGAGGGAGGTTTTCAGGGAGAAAGCAGGAAAAAACATCTTTGATCTTGGCTGCAGCAACTTCTTACTCAACATATTTCCAGAGGCAAGGGGAACAAAAGCAAAAATGAACTAATAGGACCATGTAAAAAACAAAAACAGAAACAAACAAACAAAAAAGAAACAGAGAAAAAAACCTTCTGCACAGCAAAGGAAACAATAGGCAAAATTAAAAGGCAACTGACAGAATGGGAGAAGACATTTGCAAGCAACATATCAGAGAAAGATTAGTATCCAAAATCTATAAGAACTGATCAAACTCAACACGCATAAAACAAATAATCCAGTGAGGAAATGGGCAAAAGACATGAATAGACACTTCTCTAAAGAAGACATCCAGATGGCCAACGGATCCATGATAAAATGCTCAACTTCACTCATCATCAGGGAAATACAAATCAAAACCACAATGATATACCACCTTACACCCGTCAAAATGGCTAACATTAACAACTCAGGCAACAACAGATGTTGGTGAGGATGCAGAGAAAGAGGATCTCTTTTGTATTGTTGGTGGGAATTCAAGCTGGTGCAACCATTGTGGAAAACAGTATAGAGGTTCCTAGGAAAACTAAAAATAGAACTACCCTATGACCCAGCAATTGCACTAGTAGGCATTTATCCAAGGGATACAGAGGTGCTGTTTTGAAGGGACACATGAACCCCAATGTTTATCGCAGCACTATGAACAGTAGCTAAAGTAAGGAAAGTGCTCAACTATTCATTAATGGATGAATGGATAAAGAAGATATATAGATATAGATATGGATATAGATATAGATGATATAGATATAGATATAGATATAGATATAGATATAGATATAGATATAGATATAGATATAGATATAGATGTAGATATAGATGATATAGATATAGATAGATATAGATATAGATATAGATACAGATATATAGATATAGATATATACAGATATATATAGATATATATATACATATATACACATACATATCTATATATGTGTGTATATATATATATATATATATATATATATATATATATATATGTATACATACATACATACATACACACATACATACATGCATACATACATACACACACAATGGAGTATTACTCGGCTATCAAAACGAATGAAATCTTGCCATTTGCAACTACTTGGATGGGATTGGACAGCATTATGCTAAGTGAAATTTGTCACAGAAAGACAAAAGTCATATGAATTCACGCAGAGGATGACTTTAAGAGACAAAACAGGTGAACACAAGACAAGGGAAACAAAAATAATATAAAAACATGGGGGGAACAAAATAGAAGAGACTCATAAATATGGAGAACCAACTGAGGATTACTGGAAGGGTTATAGGGGAGGTGAGCTAAATGGGTAAAGGGGCACTAAGGAATCTAGTACTGAAATCATTGTTGTACCACATGTTAACTAATTTGGATGTAAATCAAAAAATAAAAATAATAATAAAAGAACGAGGGATATTATGTTTCCTGCCAGGATGATGGATTGGTGCTCCCAGGCTAGGTGATGGGGGCCACTCTTCCAGGGAAAATGAGGGAGACATGCTCCCAGGCAAGATTCTGAAGAAGACGCTCCTTGGCAGGTTGATGGAGATGGCATTTCTAGTCAGGATGATGGATATATGTTCTCAGGGATGATGACAGATAACTGCTCCCAGGAGGATTCATAGAGAGCACTCCATGGCAGGATAAAAGGGATATTTCTTCCAGGAACTGAGACAGTATCTCAGGATCTGATGGATCTCAGATGGAGACAGGATCTCAGGCAAGAAGACAATGATGGCTCTACTGGGGTAAATGACAGTAAGGCATTTGAGGCGGGAAGAGGTTTACTGCGTTACCAGATAGGATGACAAATACGTTGCTCCCAGGTGGGCTGATGCAAATCATGTCCCGACAATAGGGTGGAGAACATGCTTCCTGTCAGGATGATGGAGATGGCTGTCTCAGGTATGATGAAGGAGATCCTTCTTTCAGGCATGAGAGAGGGATGCACTTGTAGGCAGCATGATATAGAGATGGTGCTCCTTGGGAAGATGATATCCATGGCCTTTCAAAACAGAATATGGTTTCTTGGTCCCAGTCAGTATGACAGAGAATGTATTCACACGCTGGAATTGTAGAAGAGCCTCCAAGGCCGGCAGATGGAGATCATGATCCCAGACAGAATGATGGAGAGGGTGCTCCCAGTAAAATGATGTAAATAACCTTCCCGAAAGGAGATCAGAGATTACACTCCCAGACAGGAAGGGAGAGAGTGATATCCCGGGGGGGGGGGGGGGGCGGGAATTGGACATTCTATACATGGCAAATGTGAAAGATTGTATTCCCTGGCATGATGAGGGGGCTTGTGTTCCTGGGTATTATGATGAAAATGTCCCTTCCAGACTGCAGGAAGGAGATGGAACTACCAAGGAAGATTTACAGAGATTGGAACTCCACACGGGAGGATGGACACAGCACTCCATGGCAGGCAGGAGGACGGCTAAGTACTTCCAGGCAAAAAGACACCAATGGTGCTCCAAAGGAAGATGAGGGAGACTAGGTCCAAACAGGAGGACAGGAAAAATGATAGCAGGAAGGATGAAGAAAACACTTTCCGAGGCAGGAAGTTGGAGACTTAGTATCCAGGTAGCTTGAGGGAGGTCATGTAACCAGGCAGGATGAGGGACACGGTGCTCCCTGGAAGTAAAACAGACACAGCACACCAAGAAAGCATGATGAAGATTGTGCTCCTAGAGGAGCTAACGTAGATGGCATTTGAAGGTGGGTGGAAGGAAATCACATTCCGAGGTATAATAGAAGACATGGTGTTCTTGGGTAGGAGGAAGGATATCATGGTCTCAGGCAGGATGATGGAAACTGCACTTGCAAAAAGGAAGACAGAGAAGGTGCTCTGACACAGGATAAGCCATATTGTGCTACTAGGCAAGAGAACGGCCCTTTCCGGGATCATGGAGTCTGTGTACCCAGGGTATGGTGCATATAATGTTCCCAGGCAGGATGTGGACACCATGCTCCCTGCCATGATGGTGAAGATGGCACTTCCATCCTGAAGGACAGAGCTCATGTCCCCGGCAGGCTGAAGGAGATGGAAATCCAGGTAAAACAATACAAATAACGTTCCCAAAAAAGATTATGGAGAATATGCTCCAAAGTTGAATGAAGGAAATAACACTCTTAGGTAGGATGACTAAAAACATGTTCTGAGGCTGGATAGTGGAGATCGTCCATGAAACAGGATGACATAGATCATGCTCACAACGGAATCACAGAGATCACTCCGCAAAGCAGGATGAAGGAGACTTCCCTCCTTCAGGTCAGGAGGAACAGGGAGACCATGCACCCAGGCAAGATTATTAATATGGTGCTCTTGGGGAAAATGAAAGATAAGGCCCTCACAGGGATGAGGAATATTTTAATACCAGGCAGGATGGGAGAAATAAGTAAGATCTTCTAGGATGCTGGAGTTGGCGCCCTTGGGCATAATGACAAAGATGGCGGGTCCGTGGCAAGATGAAGGTAATGACTCTTACAGGCAGGATAAGAGTGTTGCTCTCTTAGGCAAGATGTTGGAGAATATGCTCCCTGGCAGGATGAAGGAGATGGTCTTCTGAGGCAGGATGTTGGACACGGTGGTTCCAGGAAGGAAGATAGATAACCACTCGCAGGAGGGTTTGGTACACCATGCCCCAGGACAGGGTAAAAGAGACCATTCTCCCAGGCACTGAGGTAGTGTGATGGAGAAGCCAGCCAAAGGAAAGGCGAAGGAGACCACTCTTCCAGGCAGGATTGAGGGAGATGAGCACCCAGTCAAGATGTTGTAGAACATGCTCCCTGGCAGGATGACAGACACTGCCTTCCTAGGCAGGATGATGGAGATCATGCTCCCAGGAAGAAGCAAATAAGTGCTCCCAGGCAGTATTCAGAGAAGGTGCTTGCGGGCAAGATGAAAGAGATTCTTCTCCCAGTCACCGAAACAGGATGGTGGAGGTGGCTGTCCAGAAAAGATGATGATGATGATGATGATGATGATGATGATGATGATGATGATGATGATGATTGTTCTGACGGGGTAAATGACTGTAAGGTGCTCTGAGGCAAGATGAGGGATATTGTGCTACAAAGAAGGGTCATCTCTCAGGATGAATGAAACATTTTCAGGCAGGATAATGAGGATCATGTTCCAGACAGTGTGTCTACGAACTTGCTTCCAGGGAGGGTGATGCAGTTGGTGCTGCTAACTATGATGAAGTACATCACTCTCCCAGGCAGAAAGGAGAGTGAGAATCGCTCCTAGGCAGGATGATGGACACTGTGTTCCCTGACAGGATGACAGAGACAGCCTTTCTAGGCAGAATGACATTTTTTTTTTCTTGCTCGCAGTCAGGATGGCAAAGAAAGCAATCTCAGCAAGGAATCGTAGACTGTGCCCCAGGGCAAGAAGTAGGGGATCGTATTATCAGGCAGAGTGACAAAGAGGTTGCCCCAGAACAAATTATGGAAATCACATTCCCAGAAGGTGAATAGAGGTGATGATCCCATGCGGGAAGAACACGATTGCTCTCCAAGGATAAGTCGAAGATCTTCCTCTAGGCCGAGTGAAGGAGATCACGCTCACATATAGGATGATGGGGATTGCATTCCCAGGCATCATGAAAGAGGTGGCCCTCTAGGCAGGAGATTGCACAGAGCATCCATAGGCATGCAGGATGACCGATATTGTGCTGCCAAGCTGGAAGACTGAGGTGCTCTCCATGGCAAAGTGGTAGGGATGGTGTTCCATGGCAGGAGGACAGGGAACATGATACCAGGAAGAATGATGGAGAAGACACTACAAGGCATGAGTCAGAGACCGAGTTCCAAGGCAGGTGAAGGAGAACATGCTCCCAAGAAACATGAAGGACATAGCGCTCGCAGGCAGTTCAGCAGATCCCGCACACCACTGAAGCATGATGGAGATCTCATTCCAAGGCAAGATAAATCAGGTGGTGTTCCCAGGAAAGCGGAATAAAATGCACTCACAGGCATAATGAAGGACACAGCGCTCTCAGGTAGGATGAAAGGTATTGTGGTCCTAGAAAGGATGACAGTGACTGCTCTAGCAGGAAGGATGACAGAGCAGGTGCTCCTACACAGGATAAGGGATATTGGACTCCTTGGCAACATAAAAGAATGGCTCTTTGAAGTAGGATGATGTAGTTTGTGTCCCCAGGCAATGGTGCATATCGTGTTCACTGGCAGGCTGCCTTTACAATGCTTCCTGCCACAAAGATGGAGATATTGCTTCCCCCCTGAAGGACGGAGATGATGCCGCCAAGCAAAGTGATGGAGAGCATTCCCAGGTAAAAAAAAAGAAATCACTTTACCATAAAGCGTGATGGAGAGGACACTCCCAAATAGGATGAAGGAAATCATGCTCTGAAATAAGATGACCAAAACCACTGTCCCAGGCTGGCTTTTGGAGTTCATGCTCTAAACAGGATAACGTTTATCACACTCCTAGGCAGGGTGACGGATATCATGCTGTAAAGCAGGATTAAGGAGACTACTTGCCCAAGTGGATCAAGGAGACCATGCCCCCAGGCAGGATGATGGAAACAGGGCTACAAAGAGACTGACAAAGTAGGCACTCCCAGGCATGAGGATGACAATAATGCTTCCAGGCAAATTAACAGATTCGGCCTTCCAAGGCAGGATGGCTGATATTGCATTACCAGACAGGAGGACAGAAATGGTGCTCCAAGGCAGAATAAGGGAGATTATTCATCCTGCCAAGAGGAAGCAGTTGGCACTCCCAGGCAGAACGACAGAGATGGTGGTTCCAGGCAAGAGGAGGAGGGCCATACTTCCAGGCAAGATGAGGGAGACAACACTCACAGGTAAGATTCTGGAAAAGATGCTCCCAGGTAAAATGACTGATACAGACTTCCTAGGCAGGATGCTAGTGATTGTGCTCTGAGGCTGGATTACCATGATTGCTCCACAAGGGTAAATGACTGTACGTCACTCCGTGGCAGGATGTGAGATATGGTGCTATCAGGTAGTATGAGGAAAACGCTGCCAGACAGGTTGGCAGAGATCATGTTCCAGACAGTATGTCTCATACCTCGTTTCCACGCTGGATTACCCTGTAGTTCCAAAATAGGATGAAGGACATCACTCTCCAAGGCAGGACAAGGGAGAAGCACTCCTAAGCCAGATGAAAGAGATAGTGCCCCCTGGCAGGATGATAGAGGTGGCCTTTCTAGTCATGATGACAATTTCTTTCTCCCTGACAGTATGAGGCAGAAGGCACTGTCAGGCAAGAGTTGTAGTCTTCACTCCAAGGTGGGAAGTAGGAGATCATGATCCCGGTCAGGGTGCCAAAGTGGGTGCTCACAGGCAAAATGATGGAAATCACATTCCCAAAAGGAGAAAATGCTCCCAGGCATGAAGACCAGGATTGCTCTGCCAATTAATATGTTGGAGATCCTCTTCTAGGTAGAATGACAGAGATCACGCTCCCAGGCATGTTGAGGGAAAGTGCATTTCAAGGCATCAAGAAACAAATCCCCCTTACAGGCAGGAAGACAGAGCCAGCACTTCCACGGACGATGGAAGAAATAAGGCCTCCAGGCAGGGGGACCTCCACAATACTCCTCGCCAGGCAAAACGGTGGATATAGTGCTCCCAGGGAGTAAACCCGAGACGGCACCTAATGGCCAGGTTGATGAATATGGTGTTCCAAGGCAGGGTGACATGTAACACGATACCAGAAATGGAGACGTTGAAGGAGTTCCCAGGCAGGATTTCGAGACTGAGTTCCCCCAACAGGTTGAAGGAGATGATGGTCCCAGGCAGAAAGCAGGACATAGGGCTTCTGGGAAGTATGAAAGAAACGACACACCAAGGGAGCATGATGGAGTTCACAACTGACAGGAGAAGATAGTCAGTGCTCCTAGTCAGTTTGAAGGAAATAGGACTCCCAGGCCTAATGAAGAACTTGTAGCTCTCAGGTAGGGTGAATGATACCTTGCTCTCAGAAGGGATGATGGAGACTAAATCTCAAAAAGGATGGTGGAGAAATGGCCCCTACAGTGACATTGCGCTCCTAGGCAAAATAACAGAATGGCACTTTCAGACAGGATGATGGGGTTTGTGTCCCTAGGTAAGAGTGGATATCGTGTTCCCATTCAGTACGCAGATGCCATGCTCCCCACCACAATGACGGAGCTTGAGCTCCTACCCTGAAGGATGGAGGTCATGCCCCAGTAAGCACTCCCAGGTAAAAGAACAGAAAACATGTTCCCACAAAGTATGAGGGAGAGGATGCTCCCAAGTAGATGAAAGAAATAGCACTCCTAGGAAGGATGACAAAAAACACAGTTCCATGGTGGATGTTGGGGATCGTCATCTGAACAGGATGAAGAGCATGCTTCCAGACAGGATGACAGATCATGCTATAAGGCATGATGAAGGACACTGAACTCCTTCAGGTCAAGAGGGAGAGGGAGACCATCCACCCAGGCAGGATGACAGATATGGCTCTCCCAGGGCGAAATGTCGATAAAGACCTCTGAAGCAGGATGAGGGACATTGCACTGCCAGGCAAGATGAGAGAAATGGTGCCCTAAGGTAGAACGCGGGAGATGGTGGTTTCTGCCAGGATGAAAAGGATTTGGTCCTCCTGGGCAGAATGACAGAGTTGGCGGTTCCTTGCAAGATGAAGGGGACCATTCTTCCAGGCAAGATCAAGGAGACGTGTTCCCAGGCAAGGTGTTGGGGAAGATGCCCTCTGGTGGGATGATGCAGATGGCAATCTGAGGCAGGATGGTGGAGACTGCATTTTCTGGAAGGACGAATAAGCACCCCCATGCAGGATTCGTAGATGACTCTCCATGGCAGGATGAAAGAGATCATTGTCCCAGGTACAGAGGCAAGAAGAGGCTGATGGTGTTCCCAGGCAGGATGATGGTGATTGCTCTACCAGGATCAATGACCACAAGACACTCTGAGGCATGATTAGGGATTTTATGCTACCAGGTAGGGTGGCCACAACAGCACTCCCAGGAAGGTTGATGGAGATTGTGTTACATACAGTACATCGGAGAATTACTACCAGGCACGATGATTGTTGGTGCTCCTAAGCATGATGACTGGTCATATTTCTCCCAGGCAGGAAGAAGGAGAATGCTCCCAGGCAAGAAGACATGGATTGGTGCCCCCGTAAAGAGGACAGAGACAGTGTTTCTAGGTATGGAGATGGTTTTGCACTCCCAGTAAGTATGATGGAGTAGGGACTTTCAGGCAGGAATCATAGTGTGTTACACAACAGGAAGTAGGAGATTCTGCTCCCAGATGGGATGACAAAGAGGGCACTACCAGGCAAAATAATGGAAGTCAATTTCCCAAAAGGATAAGAGAAATGACTTTCCCTACAGGGACACTGAGATCCATGCCCAGGAACTACGTTGGAAATCTTCCCTGAGTCAGAATGACAAGATTGTGCTCCCAGGCATGATGAGGGAGGTTGCAATCCCAGGCACGATGAAGGAGATCACCAATCCAGGCAGGCAGAAGGAGAGGGCACTTTGAAGGAGGATGAGAGATCACCCATGGAGGAAGGATGACGTACAAATGATTTCTAGGCATACAGGATGACAGATATAGTGCTTCCAGGTTGGGTTACTGAGATGGTCCTCCATGGCATGTTCATGGAGAAGTCGTTCCAAGATAGAATTACAGGGACTATGATAACAGGAAGGATGACATAGAAGGCTCTCACAGCCAGAATGTCAAAAGCAGAATTCCCAGGCTGGTTGAAGGAAATCATATTCTTAGACAGGAGGAGGTACGTGGTGTTCCCAGACAACAGGACAGACATGGCACACTAAGGGAACACGATAGGTTCACACTCTGACAAACTAAGTTAGATGGCACTCCCAGGCAGGTAGGAGGAAATCACCCACCCAGGCAAAATGAAGGACACAGCGCTTTCAAGTAGGATGAATGATATGCTCCCAGGCAGGGTAACAGAGACTGCACATGCAGGATACAGGACGGTAAAGGCATTCCCACAGAGGATAAGGGATATTGCGCTCCTAGGCAGGATGCCAAAAAACGACACTTGGAGGTCGGGTGGCAGAGGTTGTGACCCCAGGAAATGGTGGATATCATGGTCCTGAACAGGATTCAGATACCATGCTCCCCACCACGATGACAGAAATGACTCCTCCAACCTGAGAGATGGAGATCGTGTCACCAGGAAAGATGAAGGAAAAGTCCCTCCAAGGTAAAACAACAGAAATTGCACTCCCCAAAAGAATGGTGGGTCAGGATGCTCCCAGGTACGATGAAGTACATGACGCTCTCAGATAGGATTGCCTGAAGTCACACTCCCAGGCCGGATGTCAAAAATCGTCTCAACGGACTGATGTAGATCATGCTTCCAGGAAGGGTGATAGAGCCCACACAGCGTGGCAGGAAGAAGGAGTCTGCAAGGCAGGAAGATCAAGATCACATACTCATGCAAGATGAAGGATGCCGCATTCCAAGGCAAAATGACAGAAAATACCCTCCAAGGCAGGATGAGGGGTATTGTGCTAAAAGCCAGGATAAGAGAAGATTTTCTCCAAGGAAAAGAAGGGGGATGGTGCCTCCTGCCAGGATGACAGATATGGTGCTGCCAGGTAGGGTGATTAAGATGGCAGTCACAGGCAAGATAAAGTGGAGTTATCCACTCAAGGCAGGATGAGGGATACACGCTCCTAGGGAAGATGTTGGAAAAGATGCTCCCTGGAAGGATAACGGACATGGCTCTCTGTGACATGATATGGAGATTTCACTACTAGGAGGAATTACAGATACGCACTTCCAGGTAGGATTCGTAGATGGCACTCAAAGGCAGGATTAAAAGAGCAATCTCCCAGGCACTGAAGTAGGGTGTAGGAGATGGTGCTCCCAGGCAGGATGAGGATGATTGTTCTAACAGCTTGAATGACTGTAAGGTGCTCTGAGGAAAATGAGGGATATTTCACTACCAGGTAGGTAGGATGGCTGAAATGGCGTTTCCAAGGCAGGGTCGCTTACATCATGTTCCAGGCAGTATGCTTGAGAACTTGTTTCCAGGCAGGATGATGCAGCTGGTGCTCCAAAGCATGAAGAAGGCCATCGTTCCCCGAGGCAGGAGGAGGTAGAAGCCCTCCTAGCAGGATGACAAAGATAGTGCTTGCTGGCAGGATAACAACACAGCCTTTCTAGGCAGTGTGATGGTTTCTTGACCCCAGTCAGTATGAGGGAGAAAGTCCTCTCAGGTAAGAAGCATCGACTGCACTCCAGAAAGGAAACTAGGAATTCATGTTGCGAAAAGAGGGCATGAAAAGAGGGCACTCCCAGTCAAGATATTGGAAATCACCTTCCCTAAAGTAGAATGGACATGACTATCCCAGGAAGGAAGACTGAGATGGCTCTCTCAGGCATTTGTCAGAGATCTTCCTCTCGTCAGAACAGCAGAGACTGTGCTACTGGACGTGATGAGAGAGACTGTGTTCTCAGGCATCCTGAAGGAGATGCGTCTTCTAGTCAGGAGGACCGAGGCAGTACTTACAGCAGGATGAGTAACATCAAGCCTCCAGGCAGGAAGACATACAAAGCACTCCCAGGCAGGCGTGATGACAGATACAGTACTGCCAGGCAGGTGTACCGAGATGGCGCTCCATGCTAAAATGATGGAGATGGTTTTCCAAGGCAGGGTGATGGCAAATATGATATCAGGAGAATGATGTAGGGGGCACGCCCAGGCAGGCAGGAGATCAGAGACTGGGTTCCCAAGCCAATTGAAGGAGATCATGCTCCCAGGAAGGATGGATTCTGTGCTCCAAAGGAGGATGAGGATTGCACTCCTCGGCAAGGTAAATGACACAAATCTCCCAGGTATGATGAAAGAGAAGGTGGCCCAGTCATGTTGAAGGAGATAATGCTCCCAGGGAGGAGGAGGATGGAGATCCTGGTCCATGGCAAGATGATGGGGCAGTGTTCAAAGTCAGTGTGGTGGGGAACACGATAGCAGTAAAGGTGAGGTGAAATGCACCCCGAGGCAGGACATCGGATGCTTGGTTCCCAGGAAGGTTGACGGAGGTTTTGCTCGGAGGTAGGCTGAAACATACTGTGCTCCCAGGAAGCGCAACAGACACAGCAGACCAAGAGAGCATGATGAAGAGCCTGCTCCAAGGCAGGATATGGTAGACTGCCCTCCAAGCAGCTCTAAGGAAATCATCCTGCCAAGCATGATGGAAGACACAGCACCCTGAAGTAGAGTGAATGAAATTGTGCTGCCAGCCAGGATGATGAAGAAAGTGCTCCAACACAGGAAAAGGGATAGTGAGCTCTAAGGAAGGATGACAAAATTGTGTTCCTGGGCAGGATGATGGAGTTATTGTCCCCAGGCAACGTTGGATATCATGTTCCCTGGCAGAATGCGGATACCTGGCACCTTGCCAGGATGATGGAGATGGCACTTCCAACCTGTCAGGCGGAGATGGTGTCCAAATCCAGGGTGATGGGGATGGAACTGCAAGATACAACAACACATATCACATTCCCAAAGGCTTATGGAGGAGACGCTCCCATGTAGGATTAAGGAAGTCTCACTTCCAGGTATTATGATCAAAATAACACTCCCAGGCTGGATGTCAGAGATCTTCCTGTAATCAGGATAACGTACATCGTGCTCCAAGGCAGGGTGACAGAGAACACGCTGTAAAGCAGGATGGTGGAGACTGCCCTCCCAGGAGGAGCAGAGGGACCACACACACAGGGAGGATGATGGATTTGTCACCCCCAGAAGGATGACAAAGAAGGTGCTCCCAGTGAGGATGATGGTAATGGAGCTCCCAGACAAAAGGACAGAAAATATCCCTTATCCAAGCCAGGATAAGGGATAATGCACTCCCAGGCATGATGAGAGAAACACCGCTCCAAGGAAGAAAGAGATAGGTTGTGTTTCCTACCAGGATGACAGAGTTGGTGCTACAAGACCTGATGACAGAGATGGGGGTGCCAGGCAAGAAGAAGGGGATCACACGTCCAGGCAGGATGAGAGAGATGTGCTCCCAGGCAAGGTGGTAGAGAAGATGATCTCTGGCAGGATGACAGAGGTGGTCGTCCTAGGCAGGGTGATGGTAACATTGCTCACAGGCAGGACAACGACGATTACTCTACCAGGGTAAGAGACCATAAGGTGTTTGTTCCAAGACAGGCTGAGTGATATTGTGCTACCAGGGAGAATTACTGAAACAGTGATCCCAGGAAGGATGAAAGAGACCATGTTCCAGGAAGCATGTCAGAGAACATGCTTCTAGGCGGGATGATGGACTTGGAGTCCCCAGGCATGTGAAAGACAATCACTATAACAGGCAAGATGAGGGGGAAATTCTCCTAGGCGAGATGACAGAGATAGTGCTTCCTGAGCGGATGCCATATACAGCCTTTCAAGGCAGGACAAGGGTTTATCACTCCCAGTCACTATGACACCGAAGTGACTCTCCGGCAGGAACTGGACTGTGCTGCATGGTGCGGATTGGGAGTTTATACTCCCATAAAGGATGACCATGATGATGTTCCCAGACAAAATGACGTGAATTAGATTTCCAAAAGGAGAACAGAGATGATATTCTCCCAGGCCAAAAGACTGAGATCACTCTCCCAGAACTATGTCAGAGATCTTCCTCAGGCCACAATGACAGAACACATGCTTCCAATCATGAGAGGGACATTGATTTCCATGGCATGATAAAGGATATGGCCTTTCCCAGAAGGAGGACGTACTCAGCACTTTTAGGAAGACAGGATGACAGGCATACTGCTCCCAAGGCAGTAGGACGCATACAGACTTAATGGCAGGATGATGGAGATGGCATTCCACGGCAGCATGATGGAGAAAAGGATACTAGGAGGGATGATGTAGAAGGTGCTCCCACACAGGATGTCAGAGACTGAGTCCAAGACAGGGGAAGGTGATGGGGCAACCGGTGATCCCTGGCAACAGATGGAGATGGCGTTCTGAGGCAGGATGACAGGGAACAGCATACCAGGAAGGATGACTTAAAGGGTGCTCCTAGGCAGGATGTTGATGACTGAGACCAAGGCAGGTTGAAGGAGATCATATGACCAGGCAAGATAAAGGACATGGTGCACCAAGGGAGCATGACAGAGATTGGGCTCTGAGGCAGGAAAAGGTAGAAGGCACTCCCAGGCAGGTGGAAGGAAATCACACTCTCAGGATCATGAGGACACTGCTCTCTCAGGTAGGATGAAGGATATGCTTCTCTAGGCAGGATTATGCGGATGACACTCACAAAAAGGATGATGGACAAGGTGCTCCTACACAGGATAAGGGATATTGCTCTACTATGCATGTAGCAAAAGGGCACTTTCAGGAAGGATGGTGGAGTTTGTGTCCCAAGTTGTTGGTGGATATCCTGTTCCCTGGCAGGATGCAGAGACCAAACACCCTGTCACAATGACAGAATGGCATTTCCACCCTGAAGGATGGAGATCGTGCCCCATGCAGGCTAGTGGAGATGGCACTCCCAGGTAAAACAAAACAAATCATGTGCCTCTCCCCCGCCAAAAAAAAAAAAAAAAAAAGACGATGGAGAGGGCACTCCAAAATACGATAAAGGAAATCATGCTCTCAGGTAGGGTGACTGAAAAGAGGCTCCCAGACTGGAAGTTGGAGATGATCCTATAAATAGGATGATGTACATTTTGCTCCCAGGAAGAGAGACAGAGAGCATGCCGAAAAACAGGATGAAGGTGACTACCCTCACTCGTGGCCACACAACCAGGAAGATTGATGGATATGGTGCTGTCAGGCAAAAAGGCATATAAGGACTTCCAAGCAGGATGAGTATATTGCACTACAAGGCAAGATGAAAGAAACGGTGCTCCAAATGAGATTCAGCTTCCTGCCAGCATGACATATTTGGCGCTCCTGGACAGGATGACAGAGTTGGAGGTCCCAGGAAAGATGGAGGTGACTTTTCTTCCAGGCACGATGAGGGAGACAGGCTCCCAGGGAAGATGTTGGCAGAAATGTTCGCTGGAAGGATGACAGAGTTGGCATTCTGAGGCAAGATGATGGAGATCACACTCCCAGGAAGGGTGAGGGATACGTGCTCCAGGCTGGGCTGTAAGAAAATGTCCCAGGGCAAGAAGAAAGAGATTATCCTAAATTCAACCAAGGCAGAATGAGACAGATGTGCTCCTAGGCAAGATGCTGGAGAAGATGCTCCCTGGCAGGATGTCAGAGATGACCTTCCTAGGCAAGATGTGGGGATAAACCTCCAAGGAAGGATGACAAAAGAACTCCCAGGCAGGAACCATAGACAGAACTCCAGGTCAGGATGAAACACATCCTTCACCCTGGCACCCAGACAGGATGATGGAGGCAGATCTCCCAGGCAGTATGAGGATGATTGCTCTAGCAGTGTAAACGACCATAAGGCGCTTTGAGGCAAGATGAAAGGTATTGTGTTACCAGGTAGGACGACTGAAATGGAGCTCCTGGGCAGGATGATAAGGATTGTGTTCCAGACAGTATGTCTCAGAATTGCTTTCAGATAGGATGATGCATTTGGATCTCTTAATTATGACTGGCATTGCTATCTCAGGCAGAATGAGGTAGAACTGCTCCTAGGCAGGCTGGTGGAGACTGTGTTCCCTGGCAGGATGACAGCGGCAGCCTTTCTAGGCATAACGATGGTTTCTTGCTCTCGGTCAGTATTAAGGAGATGGCACTTTCAGGTAGGAATTGTGGACTGTGCTCCAGGGTGGGAATTAGGAGAACATGCTACTAGGTACGATTAGAAAGAGGGAGCTCCAAGGCAAGATGATGGAGATCTGTTCCCAAAAGGATAAAGGAGACAATGATCCCATTCAGGACGACCAAGAATGCTCTCCAAGATAATAAATTGGAGGTATTCCTTCAGACAGAATTACAGAGATCGTGCTTGTAAGAAGGATTATGGGATTGCATTCCCAGGCATCATGAAGGAGAGGACCCTTCAAGGCAGGAGGTTGGATACAGGACTCCTAGGCAGGCAGGATGTCAGATATTGTGCTGCCAGACCAGAGTATAGACATGGTGCTCCATGGAAAGATGATGGAGACTGTATCCCAAGCCGTGATGATGGGGAACATGATACCAGCAAATATGACGTAGAAGGCACTCCCAGGCAGGATGTCAGCGACTGACTTCCCAGGCAGGTTTAAGGAGATTGTGCTCCCAGATAGGATGAAGGAAGGGTACAGCACTCAGAGGCAGTACAGCAGAGACAGCAATGCAGGGGAGAATGATGTGGATCATGATCAGAGGCTGGCTAAGGTAGATGGTGCTCCCAGGAAAATTGAAGCAAATCACACTGCAAAGTATAATGAAGGGCAAGGCACTTTTAGGTACGATGAATGATTTCATGCTCTCAGGCAGGATAATAAGGATGAGCTCACAGAAAGAATGTTGGAGAATGCACCGCCACACAGGATAAGAGATTTTGCACTCCTACACAGGATGACAACATGGTGATTTCAGGCAGGATGAGGTAGTTCATATCCCCAGGCAATGGTGGATAACGTGATCTCAGGCAGGTTGAAGATACCATGCGCGCCACCATTATGATGTACATGGCGCTTCCAACATGAAAGACAGAGATCATAGCTGCAGGCATGGTGACAGAGATGGCACCCCAAGGTAAAACAACAAAAATCGCATTCCAAAAAAAAAAAAAAAAAAAAAAAAAAAAAGACTAGGGACAGGAAGCTCCCAATTAGGATGAAAGAAATCAGGCTACCAGGCTGTATGCCAGACTTCATCCCCTATAGAAGATATCATAGGTTGTACTCCCAGGAAGTATGACAGAGATCACACTGGAAAGCAGAATGAAGGAGACTGTCCTCCCAGGAGGATCAGGGATACCTCACATTCATGCAGGATGAAGGATACAGTGCTCCCAGGATGATGACGTAGACAGTGCCAGCAAACATGACAACCAAAATGCTGCTCCCAGGAAAAATGGTGGAAATGGCCTTCAAGGCCATTCAACGTGAGTGATGGATACTGTGCTACCAGGCAGAATGAGAGAAACAGTGGCTGAGAGCAGAATGAGGGAGGCCTTGCTTCCTCTCTGAATGATGGAGTTGGCACTCCCAGGCAGGATGACAGAAATTTAGGTCCCAGGAAAGATGTAGGGGACCACTATTCCAGGAAGGATTAGGGAGTTGCATTCCTAGGCAAAATGCTGGAGAAGATGCTTTCTGGAAGGATGTCCCAAGGTGTCCTTCCTAGGCAGGATGATGGAGATCGGGCTCCCAGGGAGATGGAAAGATAAATATTCCCAGCAAGATTTGGTAGACGATGCTCCAGGGGAAGATGAAAGAGAATCTTCTTGCAGGTACCAAGGCAGGAATAGGGAGATGGTGGTCCGATGTAAGATAAAGGATTTAAATTACGTGTTTCTCATTCAATTAGCAGATATGGATTTTCCACAGATTGCCAGATGCACAGATGGCTACCAACGTGTGACAGGTGAGTTGGGGTGATTCATTATTTCCAGCTGGGCTCATTTCAGTAGGAGTGTCTCTATTATTGCCTAATAACTAAGAATCAGAACACCCAAATCAAGCAAACATAAATAAAATTCTATGGCCAGTCACATCAGTGGTGTTACCCACGTTCATCATTTGTTTCAAGCTTGCATTGGTCTTCACTCCCTACCTCTTTTGTACTGTTCATGCAGTATCCTTCTAAGACAGAACACTGATTTGATTCAAGAGCAAGGAACACTTTGTATTCAATAATTAATTCAAAATAAACAGTTTTAAGCACGGTATAAAGAGTATACTGGAATTGTGTTTTCTCTGTAAAACAACATTTGACAATTTCCCTGTCACTTATAAATTAATGAGACCAGAAGTTTTTTTTTTTTTAGAAGACTTTTATTTCCTTTTAGAGAGACACAGACAGCGTGTGTGTGGAAAAGGCAGAGAGGGAAGAGAAAGAGAGAATCCCAAGCAGCCGCTATGCTGTGAGCACAGAGCCTGATGCAGGTCTTGAACTCATGAAACCATGATCTCATGACCTGATCCAAAATCAAAAGTTGGAGGCCTAACCAACTGAGCCACCCACGAGCCCAATACCAGAGGTTTTTGTTTTTTGTTTTTTGTTTTCTCTGGCTTGTATGTAAACTTCACGTTAAGTGACACTCAGTAACCAATTTATATGGACTTTGACTCTAATATGTACTATCAGTATGTGCTAGTGCAGCTTTGGGGAAACAAATTTTGTAAGACTAATCTAATTCTCCCCAGTACTGTACCATTCAAAACCACAAACAAACCTTGGAGGAGCCATGAAACTTGTCTAATCTCCATGAACTTGAGGTAATATGATGTGAAAGATTTCATCAGCATGGTTGGAAGCATGGCATCAAAGACAAGGTACTCAGTTTTGCCAATGCTAGAAATGTAGAGAAAAACTCAAATAAGGCCAGATGGCAAAAAAAAAAAAAAAAAAAAAAAAAAAAGGTCGCAGGACAAAATAATGGTTCCATAGGAAGAATCTAGTGGAGGGTTGCTATAAAGATAATTGATCAGATGAGAAAATAATCTATTTACTTTTATTGATTGAGAGCTAAACAAGGGCAAAGTGAGAACATTTTAAGAAAGTAAACCGGATACTGTAAAAATCCATTCTAACTTTGATACGGTGGTGATTAGTTCAAAACATTCTGAAGGACAAATTTATTCATCACACATATGTGTGAAGATTAGATTGCCATCTCTCTGTTAATTTGGCTTGTTTGAAAGCAGATAGATAAATACACTTATTTGAGGATGCTTCCTGGATGGTTAAGCTTTCATCTTCAGCTCAAATCATGATCTCATGGTCCATGAGTTCAAGCCCCATATCTGACCCTTGCTGACAGGTCAAAGTCTGGACCTTACTTTAGATTATGTATTTCCTGCTCTTCTGCCCTTCCCCCATTCATTCTGTCTCGCTCCACTGTCTCTCTCTCTTTCTCTCTCCCTGTCTCCCGCAATCTCTCTCCCCCCCCTCTCTCTCTCTCTCTCTCTCTCTCTCTCTCTCTCTCTCTCTCTCTCACACACACACACACACACACACACACACACACACACACACACACACAGATGGAGACACACACGCACACGCACACACACACACACCAAAAATTAATTTTAAAAATAAATAAATAAATAAATAAATAAATAAACATTTAAAAAAGAAAGAAAGAAACTAGGTGCAAGTTTGGCTGGGTCAGTTAAGCATCTAACTTCAGCTCAGGTTATGATCTTATGGTTCATGAGTTCTAGATCAGCATCAGGGTCTGCGTTGCAGCTCAGGGTTTGAATCTTGCTTGGGTTCTGTGTATCCATGTCTCTCTGCACCATCCGACCTTGTGCTCTCTTACTCTCTCTCTCCCTCTTTCTATCTTTCTATATTTCAAAAATAAATAAGCATAAAACTCTCTTAAAATGTTTTTATTGTTTATTCATTTTGCACAGAGAGACAGAGACACAGCATGAGCAGGGAAGGGGCAGAGAGAGAGACAGAGAGAGAGAGAGAGAGAGAGAGAGAGAGAGAGAGAGAGAGAGAGAGAATCTGAGGTAGGCTTCATGCTCTGAGCTGTCAACACAGAGCCTGACGTGGGGCTCGAATTCACAGACCATATGATCATGACCTGAGCCAAAGTCGGACACTCAACCACTGAGCCACCCAGGCTCCCCAAAACAGAAAACCCTTTTAACAATAAATAATTTAAGACAGGAAACATAAAACAATCTTCTGTTTTTTACTTGATTTCACAGGGCAGTGACTGGATATACATTGGATTTTCATGGTTTTATCTATGGCCAGTATCAGCAGCTCATTTCGGGGAAACTAAAAATTTCAGGCACAAAATATTTTTTAAGAGTAAAAGGGAAACTTGCAAACCTAAAGTTGTTTTCCTAAAGTTGTATATTTGCTTAAAATTCGTGGATATCAAATAATATTACGTGATAGCCATAGTAACACATGTAAAGTTCACCATTTCTACCTTTGCTCTTCTAAATGTGGAATAATAAGTTATCGGGCCTTACAGAACAACTGCTGTTTATTTGGGGTGCTTTCCCTTATCTGTCTTCCATATCACTGATATGTCCTTCCACATGCAGTCTTCTACAGGTGATTCCCTCTAGTGTTTTTTTTTTTTTTACTTTTCAGCTATTATCTTCTTGAACTCTGATTTTGTGTGTGTTTGCTATCTCTTAATTAAGGGTCTCACTTATTTCTTCCCTTTTCTCTGCAGCCCGGCAAGCATCTTGACCATCATTAATTTATATTCTTTATTTAATTGAGGCACAATGCTTACCTCTGTTTCAGCTCTTTTCTGGGTTTTTTATTGTTCTTTCTTTTGGAGCATATTTCCCTGTCTCTCCATTTTGCTTACCTTTCTGCATTTGTTTCTATAGATGAGGCAGAGCAGCTACTCCTCCTACACTTGAAGGAATTGTCTTATATATGATTGTCCCCCTAGGTAGACTCTGTGTGCTAGTTGGTGACATTGGCTGGCTGGCTGAAGCCATGGCTTGCATGGACTGGGGATCCTGGGGCTTTCTACATAGCAGGTGCCCTGTCAGGATAGTTAAAGCTGAAGTAAATGCAGACTGGGGTGTCCCAGGATTCTGTGTGTTGAGGGTACCCTGGCAGGACAGCTGAAGCTGAAATGATTGCAAGGTGAGGCATGCTGGGGTGCTGTGTATAGGTGCCCTGTACAGGGTGGCTAGAACGTAAGCAGTCTGGGGGTCAGCTTGTCCTTGATCTCTCTATGCAGACGGTTCCTGGGCAAGATAGGTGAAGCTAAAGTGGGTACAAGCTGAAGGCACTGGGGGCTGTACATGCAGAGGATACCTTGCCAATATAGTTGAAGCTGAAGTGGATATAAACTAGGGTGTACCAGGACTTTCCACTGAGAGGGTGCCCTGAAGGGGCCGTGGGAGCTGAGGTGGGTTACAGTCCAGGAATGGCTCTTTTTATATGCTAGTTCCTCTTTAAAGTGTATTGTTTAAGGGGGGAAAGCATGTCATGGGTTTGTGTGTGTCCAGTGCAATTGGGGCTGGTGTGTATTGTGTGCCTGGAACTTACTGAGGCAGCAGGCCAGCTACAGCAACTGGACCCTGCTGTGGTCTATGCTTTTAAGGTGGATGGAGAATGTGGACAGCTGGGTGGCTCAGTGGATGGAGTATATGACTTCAGCTCAGGTCATGATTTCACAGTTCATGAATTTGAGAACCACATTGGGCTTGATGGTTTCAGTGTAGAGCCTTTCCTGAATCTTCTGTCCCTCTCTTTCTGCCCCTGCTCTGCTTGTATTCTCTGCTTCTCAAAAAGAAGTAAACATTAAAAAATGTGGATGTAAAATGTAACCCTGCCATTCTCCTGTCTCTATGACCCAGAGAGAACTCCTGTGGCTCCTCTGTCGTTGACAGAGTTCTAATGCTCTCTTTATTATGACAGTTGCTCTTTTCAAACTGCAGTGTTGTGTTTTTTTTTTTTCTTTCTTTCTTTGTTCTGCCCAAAGACAGAGTAGTCTGTTCCTGTCCTTCCCCAACTGTCCTTGGCAACGTTAGGGGTGAGTGTTCCCTTTGTTACTGTCTCTCTGTCTTGCTGTTTTCTTTCTTGTCTGTCTTTCAATTTTCTATGTTTTGTTAGGCACAATCTGTGCAGTCAATCCTCAGCTCCTCAGGAGGAATTGTTATATCAATGGGTGCAATCCCCAGGGAGCTGGACAAACTGGAAGTACACCTTCTGGCTGGTTCAACAGAAACGTAGTCAGGGAGTTCAGGAACAAGAGCACCTAGCTCCAGGGGACCCAAAAAAGGTGAGGTTTGGCTACCCATTACTGACAAGATCGCAATTCAAAGGAACTAGTGGAGGTGAAACAAATGGGAAATTTATTCAGAAGCTGACACAAGAAATGCAGCAGACTCACATCAAAGACTCTCTCTAACGTGCTGAAAATACTTCCAGGTTTATGGAAGGAAAATGTGGGACAAAAAGAGGTAGGTATACACAGGTGGTCACTAAGGTCAGGTTGGTCATTGTCTTGGGCTTGAGGGTGGAGTCTTATTGGCTCAGGCAGTCCTTATTGCTAGAGCGGTAGATTCAGTTCCCATTAAGTGATACTTTGCTTTCAGGATCCTGAATTAAGAGATAAGCTGAGGGTGGGGAGGGGGCGCCTGGGTGGCTTGGCTAATTACGCATCCTATTTCAGTTCAAGTCATGATATCATGGTTCATGGGTTCATGCCCCGCATTGGGCTCTGTGCTGACAGCTCAGAGCCTGGAGCCTGTTTCAGATTCTATGTCCCCTGCTATCCCTGCCCATCCCCCACTTGCGCTCTGTCTCCCTCTGTCTCAAAAAGAAAGAATCATAAAGAAGGAGAGAAGCTGGAAAGAAAAAGTTAATCAATTGGAAAGTTTAAGGTCAATCTGGAGGTAGTTGGAATCTTCTTTCACCTTGGAGGAGTTGAGTTCAAGGCCTTCCTACACAGCCATCTTGAACCGAAACTAGAATAGGGTCCCTCTGAATCCTATTTTTATTGGGGAATGTTTAGGAGAAATCCAAGGAAGGAGACAATACAAGCAAGGAATCTGCCAGTTCTGTGTACAAATCGACATAAACACCAGTACCTCCCCTGATTACAAGTGTGGCATGTTCACAAAAAGGCATAGAAAAGGCCTTCAGAATGGAAAAAGTAAAAATAAAAACTATCTCGATTCTTTTATTTATTTATTTTTCAATTTGTATTTTAGAAAGAGAGAATGAGGAGAGACGGGGAGAGAAAGAGACAGAGAGGAAGACAGAGAGAGAAGCTTAAGCAGGCTCCATGCTTAGCACAGAGCCCCACACGGGGCTCAATCCCCTGACCATGGGACCATGACCTGAGCTGCTGAACCCAGCAGTCTGGTAGTCAACTGATGGAGCCATCAAGGTGCCCTGAAAACTGCCGCGACTCTTAAATCATGGGGTTATCAACATGAAACAAATTCTAAGGGGTATACGTCAGTTTTCTAGAACTCAAAGATAATTAAATAAGCCCCAGAATACACGCTCAATATATACAACTCAGTTGTATTTTTATACATAAGCCATGAACAATTAGAATAGGAAATGCTTTTGAAGAACCATTTATTATCACACCAAACATTGAAATACTTACATTTAAATCTAACAGCCATGCACAGGATGTGTATGCTAAAAGCCACAGAAGGCTGATTGGATCAATCAAGGAAGATATAAATAAATGGAGAGATGTACCATATCTACCCATGGAAGCCTCGCTAGTAAGATGTCAATTATCAACTTGATCTAGAGATTCAACATAATCCCAGTCGAAATCCCAGGATTGTTTTGTGGATATCAGCAAGCTGATTCTAAAATGTGTGTGAAAAGACAAAGGAACTAGAACAGCCAAACAGCTCTGAAAAATAACCAAGTTGGAGAACTCATGTTGCACAATTTTAAGACTCAATATAAACCTCCCGTAATCAAGGCAGTGTGATATTGAAGAAAGATGGAGACACAGGTCACAAGATAGGACAGAGAATCCAGAAACTGACCCCATACACAGGCATCCTCACACAACTTCTGATAATGACATATAGCCAACCTAACAGAAAAAGGGATATAGTCTTTCATCCAGTGTTACTGGAACAATTAAGTGTTCGTATGCAATAGTAATCAATGAACTAAGTGATTAATTGTTTAATTAATCGGTTCATTGTTTAATTAATTAAGAGAAGCCTTGACCTAAATTCATAACTTATACAAAAATTCACTCAAATGGATCATAGATATAAGTGTAAAGTACAAAATTATAAAACTTTCATAAGAAAGAAGGAGTGATGTTGATTCATTGAATCATTCAATAAAAACTTTTGGAGCATGTAGAGTGAGACAACACAGTCTACGCCCTGAGGATCCACTAGTGAACAAAAGGAGCCAGGATCACTGTGATCTTGGTGCTTAATAGTCCAGTGGGGGGACTGACAAAGATAATGGAAATAGAAACTATGGTAGAGAATAATGAATGGGGAAAAAAAGGAAATACATCTTTGAGAGGATATAAGAATTGGGGGAAGGGGTGTGAAATACTAGACAGGGTGAAATAGGAGACACAGAAGGTCCTGCTGAAAAAGGTGTCAGTTGAATAAATACCTCAAGGAAATGAGAGAACTACCTGCTGACAGGAAGGTGATCTAGGCAGAAGGACCCATGAATTCCCCAAGGCAGGAGTGTGAACGTGTGTACTGATGGGAAGCAAGGAGGCCAGTATAGACAGAGAAACGAGGATGAGAAGAAGGAGCAATAAAGAGGTGGAGGTTGTGGGTCTAGGAGGAGAAAAAGACGATGAGGGAGAGAAGGATGTAAAGACTGCCAGCAATAGACAAGTTGAAGCCACATCTGGTCATACCTGTTCCTCCGCCTCACATTACCGGCTGCAGATCTTTTTATTTTTTAATTGACATTTACTAAACTGTGTCTAGACCATGAAAAGCTAATTCTACTTGTAGCAACTAATTGAAGCAGGAAAATGGAACACCCTCAATGATCAATAGCAGTGTTTAAATAGGTTATGGCATGCTATGTGGCCTTTAAAATTCATAGCCCTGCAGAACATTTATGACCTAGTGAAATGCTCGTATCACTAGATGACCAGAAATGGGATTCACAGCTACGTAGCTAATTTTGGTTAATGCATGTACATATACCTCTTCCCTGGCGATTATACCACAGTGTTAGAGGTGCTTACCTCCAGGGGCACCTGAATGGCTCAGTCGGTTAAGCATCTGGCTCTAGATTCCAGCTCAGTTATGATTCCACAGTCTATGGGACCAAGCTGCATATTAGGCTCTGCACTGACAGCGTGGAGCCTGCTTATGATTCTATCTCTCTCTCTCCTCCCATCCCTCACTCTTGCTCATCTGTCTCTCATTCTCTCTCTCTCTCTCTGCCAAAAATACATAAACATAAAAAAAGGTGTTTAGATATGCTTATCACCAGGTGTTTGACTTATGACCATTTTTCTTTCTTTTTTATTTTTAATTTTCTAACTTTTCTGCAATACACTTTAAGACTACCATAATCATAAAATCACGTTTCAAATAAATGATTCAGTCTAGTATCATTTAAATAAATAAAATATTTCAATTCATAAATTTATTAGGTACATTAAACATATCAAGGATAGTTTCAAATAGTCCAGTGTTAACATTGCTAAGGTCTAGATTACAATGGGAGTCAAGGGATACCTGGGTAGCTGAGTCAGCTGAGTGTCCAACCTCTGCTCAGGTCATGATCTCACAATTTGTGAATACAAGCACCACACCAGACTCAGTGCTATCAGCATAAAACTCACTTTGGATCATCTGTGTCCTCTGTTTGCCCCTTTTCTGTTTGTGCTCTCTCTGTCTCAAAATCAACATTATTTTTTTATTTTTTATTGTTTTAATTTTTTTAATGTTGATCTATTTTTAAGAGAGAAAGAAAGTTTAAAAGCTGGGCCAGAGAGAGAGAGAGAGAGAGAGAGAGAGAGAGAGAGGGAGAGAGAGAGAGAGAGAGAGAGACAGAGAGAGAATCCAAAATCTAAATCCGATTCCGGGCTCAAACTCACAGACTGTGAGATCATGACCTGACCTGAAGTCAGAAGCTTGACCAATTGAGCCACACAGGAGTCCATAAAAACTGTGAGTTTATAAGATATTACATTTCTTTGAAAATCATACAATTGGCTTTACACCATATGCTATTGGCTTTAGGAAAGACTTTAGTGAACAGATCATCAACCCACTTACTCTAATTAATATATTAACTTCCAAAATATAATCTTCAGTGGGTCTGCTCCAGGACCACATCATATTAAACACGAAAAACAAGCAAGCAAGCAAACAAACAGACAGACAAAGAAACAAACAAAACAAGAACTAGTAGCAAATCATGACGCATAATGATCCATCCCACTGTCAAATTTGTTACTATTTTTTTGGCCAAAGAGCTTATTTCAAAGGATTCTATTGCTTTTAATACAGATGAACTTCTGCAATTAGTTCAGCATATAGATTTGAGGACATACTGAAAATGTAAAGTAAATACATAATTTTATATTGTATAACCTTAGGCCTCTAACTTCCATGAAACTCCAAAAGGAGGACATTAACAGCACCATGAATTCTCTCCCTGCAATCACTCCCCATTCCTGCTCCATCTCCCTTCCCCAACGAAATCAATATCCTGACTTTGAGCAACAGAGATTAAATTAATCCATGTTTGAATTTTATAAAAATATAATGGAATAATATGTATTTCTTTAGATCTGGCTTCTTCCGTTCAACATTATAACGCTCATCGAAGTTGTTTTGGATAGGTGTAACTCAGGGATTGGTACTTCCACATTGTATTCCATTACATGATTATTTAACAATTTGCTTATCCATTCTACTGTTGATTCAGGTTTGGAATGTATGTTTCCATACTGTACTTATTATACGGAAGACTGCTATGAACATTTCCCTATTACTGTGCTCAGCATGAAGCGTATCTACTACAGCGCGTTAATGTTTAGTTAGCTGCCTTAGCCTTAAACCCTGGCTGTACATCAGAATCACCCTGATGTCTGGATGTCAGTTCCACAGATCATTCTAATTTGAGCTTGGAGTAAGAACCACTAGGGTAGATGTTGAAATCCCCAGACAAAAGGAGGAGATGAATCCAGTTTAAGGAATTCTCAATGGGTTCCTCTTTCTGGACAATAAAATGCAATGTAAAAATTATTTTGTGGCCATATTGACATCTCTTTCCTCCCCCTCCCCCTCCCCCTCCCCCTGCCCCTCCCCCTCCCCCTCCTCCTTCTTCTTCTTCTTCTTCTTCTTCTTCTTCTTCTTCTTCTTCTTCTTCTTCTTCTTCTTCTTCTTCTTCTTCTTCTTTTTTCATAAAGCTCCTACACAAAAAGACTACCTATAGGCTTTAAGAGACTCTGCATGGCTTCCATAATATGTGGAAAATTCCCCAAATTCTCAAAGGAAATGTCTTTAGACATGTTTTAAAAATATGTGTTCCATGATACGGCACACTTGAGTGGGAGATTAGGGTATCAAATATCTAGACATACCCTAGTTTGGTATACCAGCTCCATAAATACTGAGACTGGAAAAGGCAAGAGTTAATTTTCCATGGTCCAGATAAAGACAGAATGAAATGAGATCTCCTTAGTAGTAACTGTTACAACTGAAAATTTAGTTGGTGCTCTTTAATTTTCTAGTTTCCTGAAACTGCTTTTTGGATTCATGCCCAGAATCTGTCTCGATGAATATATGTCAGAGAATGAAAGCCAAAAACGAACAATGTGACTCTAGAAAGTACTGCAACAGTTAACATTGAGGTATCACAAAACTCTGAAAACACGTTCTTCAAGTTCAGTCTCCAATATGCATTGAGAGGTAGGAGAAAACCGAGGTCATGATACAACTCTTTTGTGAAACGTGAAGATATGTGCAGTAACTTATTATTTTTGTGAAGTTAGGTAATTGCCTCTGGTTTGTGATGTAAACGTTGTTTCAAGGTTGCACTTGAATCCGAAAATTCCTTCAGCAGACTCCCCTCCCACCTGATTTGACGTTGACTCAACCACTTCACCTAGAAAGATTTCTAAACTTTGACCATGTTTGAGTGTTTATAAAAGTTTCTGGAAGCATGGAAGACCTCATCTTTGCCTCCAAGAAACTTATAATATTTGAGGGTAGAAAAAACCCAAATACCATACAAAGCACAGTAAGACTTCAAGGTCAAGTTTCATGTATCAGGAGAAGTCCACTGAGCGAGTGGATCAGTAAAGGCATCTCAGAGTCATAGCACAAAGAATCTTAAAGGATGACCAAGTTTCTAGCTGGCAGGCAGAAAGGAGAAGGACAAAGGAAACAAAAGCAAATGTGTGGGACAAAAGGAGGGGCAGGCATTCCAAGAACAGTGAGAACAACCCTGTTGGAGTTTGAGGTTCTTCTACAACAGTGGCCATTAAGTATTTGTGACGATGACCAAGACTGGGTAGAAGATGAGGTACCTACATCACCCATCAATTCCATAATCTTATGAAAGAAGGTCTTGTTGACAGAGAAGAATTGGAGACCATCAGTTAGAACCTGAAGATGATAATAACAAAGCAATTTGGTAGACACAAAACAACGAAAAGTTAAAATTCTAAGCAAACTTCTGTAAGTATGTGAATTAATACCCAATCAATAAACAATTGAAATCCATGACCAACTTAACCCCTGTTGTGTTTCTCTGTTAATGGGACATTGTCTTCAGTTGCTCAAGAGGGAAAGAGACTCATTGTCAGTCATTCCCTCCTCAACGTCTTTCCTGTGATCCATTCAGCAGCAGGGGCTCTCAACTCCACCTCCAACGTATGCCAAGCCAGCTATTTTCTCACCACCTTCTGCCTACTCTCCATTTTCGTTCTTAGCCCCATGCTGTCTTTCCCTTCCCACCAAAATCCCAGTCCATTCTTTTCACTGCATCAGGAATGCAATCCAAAAATCCTGAATCTGAGCAGTTCATTCCTCTGCTTAAAACAACCCTCTAATCTCCACTGTACTCAAAATGACACACAGAATCTGTAACGTGACCACCAGACGTTGGCAGTCCTGCCTTGCACCCCTCTAATGCCATCTTTCCTCATTCTCCTTTCTTTAGGTGATTGGGACCGTCTCTTCTCCTGGTTTCTCAAACTAGACCCACGTAGGTTCCGCTTAGAATGCATTTTGTGTTTGCTAGTTTTCTTACCGTTCTTGCTACGGGTCCAAGTTTGAATAAAGGACTTTTCTCCCCAAGAAACCTTTGTTGGCCAATCCTCTAATCGACATTTTGTCCCCTGTGTCATTCCTTCTCATAATATTTAGTCTTTTATTTAACAGCATTTTGCCACAAGTTGTAATTACACATGTACCTTTTGTAGCTAAGGTTTGAAACATCCTGAATATATGGAGTGTGCATGTTTGATTATCACTGTGTACTTGAACCTAATAGCACCTGACACCTAAGGTGCTCGATATGTATATCCACAGTGCCTGAAATAGGGCACTTTTAACTATCTCCCGGTGTGCTGGACTGCAAGATACATTCAAGTCTTCAATAATCTCTAACACCAAAGTTAATATTCATATTCAAAAAAAGGGATGGGTCACCTCCTCAAGAATAGGAAAAAGAGTTTGCCTTGTTGATATCTTCTATGGTGTAGCTTACATTTTGACCTACGAAAGACCCCACCCTGGAGATACAGTTTGCATGGATGTAGTGACAACTATGAGGAAATCAAAAAAATACAGTGTTTATTGAGTGTAATGTGCCAGGATTTTTTCCACACGTTTTACAGCATTACCAATAATCTCACAACTATACTGAACATAGGCGTTATACTTCCCCTTTACAAATTGGAAAAGCAAACTGTGAGGTATCATTTGCATACAATCTAAGATCTGGCTGGTAGAAGAAATTGATGGGGCCAGATAATTTAAAAATCCACAATTTTGTCCAAGGTAACCTCTGGGAAATCAGAAAATGAGCGGCTTTCATAAGTGCAACTGCCCAGAGCCTTTCGGGGGAGCCGTCTGTGTGGGGCCCGGGCTTTGGCGCCATCACATCTCCAGGATCTCACTACCAGGAGAAACCCCCATTGTTGGGAAGGGCAAGAACATCCATCCATGGCAACTTAAGGTGTTTTAACCCCTGTCAAGATAGTGCAAACCTCCAATTACTTCATTCGGTACTTCAAGGAGCAAATCAAAGCACACCTCATGGGATTATCAAAAATCACTCTGAGATGAGAAATCAAACAACGAAAGTCATAGCAACGCAAAGCAAGTAACACTTTCCAAAACACACCCCCAGAAGGGCCAGGCCATGGAGAGGGGATGAGCCCACTTTAATGTAGCAGTGCTCTCAGGTGCAGAGCACGTAAAACAAAACAAAACAAAACAAAACAACAACAGCAACAGCAACAGCAACAGCAACAACAACAACAACAACAACAACAACAACAACAACAACAACAACAACGTTGAAACACATAAGGAATAGAAAACTATCCACAATGATGAAACGGAAGAATTACCGTCAGACGAAATTCCAGGAGAAGTGACCGTTAAAGAATTGATCAAAATAGATAAAAGCAGTATAACAGCAAGAATTTAGAATAATTGTCATAAGATTAATCACTGGGCTTGAAAAAAGGCATAGAAGACAGCAGAAAATTTAGTATTGCAGTGATAAAAGAACTAAAAAAAATAGCCATGGTTAATTAAAAAGGCAATAACATAGGGATTGACTTTAATCACTGATACAAAAACAGATAAGCTGGAAACTTGGATGTCTATTACCCAAGTTAATAGTTATGCGATTGTAGCAAAAGCTAATTCTAAAAAACTATTAAATAATGAAAAGCAGAAAGCTAAAATATGTCAAGTTTTAAATACCTAGCATGAGTCGTGCAGCTGTATAGTTGTTTAAAATTCTAGGATATCAAATAATATCATGTAATAGTCTTTGTAACACATGCAAAGTTCACCATTTCTGCCTTTGCTCTTCTACATGTGGAGTAAGATGTGATTGGGCCTTATAGCATATCTGAAAAGATTAATACTAAAAATTAAAAAGTTTTTGAAAGTATATGTTGCTAGTGAGTTTGTCATGTCAAACAAAGTTATAAATAGGTGTTATTTCCAAACCTTATTCACGTGCACTCTTATTATGGCTAGAGTCCATAAAAAGTTATTGCACAATTGCATAAACATGATTACCAGTGCAATCTTTTTTTTTTAAGTCCATTTGTTCATTTATTTGAAAGCCAGGATAGAGCATGGAGAATGTACCCTGTAGGTTCTGGATTCTCTCCTTGCTTCCAAATATCTTATTTGGGCTGCTACCATAAAGATGGTAAAACAATATTACCTGTACCATGAACGTGTAAAATATGGTACAACTCACTAGTATTACAATTTTGCTGATTAGCATATGTGTTTACAAATACACACGTGTGCACTGGGTGAAGTTAGATGTTTCATACTTCTATCCATAACATGAGGAATTCAATATATTTTAAAGAGTTAGATTCCAGTTACCAAATCTAATGTGGGATAACACGCACAGTTCTTGCTTATTTCTCACTTATTGTGCAATTATGAAGTAAACATAGAGCCCAAAGAGTAAATTCTTTTTATCTACACTTAACTGAACATATATCACTGAAAGTCAAACTTTGGCCTTTCAAAGATGACGTGAGACTGAACACGGAAAACCCAAAAGACTCCATGAAAACGCTGCTAGATCTGATACATGAATTGACCAAACTCACAGGATACAAAATCAGTGTAAAGAAACTGGTTGCATTTCTATACACCAATAAGGAAGCAACAGAAAGAGAAGTCAAGAAATCACTGCCAGTTACAATTTCACCAAGAACCGTAAAATACCTAGCAAGAAACCTAACCAAAGATGTAAAAGATCTGTACAGTGAAAAGTATAGAAAATGTATGAAGGAAAATGATGAAGACACAACAAAATCAGGAAAAAACAAACAAACAAACAAACAAACAAACAAACAATCCATGCCTATAGAGTGGAAGAATGAATAGTGTTAAAATGTAAATACTACCCAAAGAAATCTACACATTTAATGCAATACCAATCAAAATTGTACCAACATTCTTCTCCAGACTGGAGCAAGCAATCTGAAAATTGGCACGGAACAACCAAAGACCCTGAGTAGCCAAAGTTATGTTGAAAAAAGAAAGCCAAAGTGGGAGGCATGTCAGACTTTCGACTCTCCTACGAAGCTGTAATCAAGATAGTATGACATTGGCACAGAAACAGGCACATTAACCAATGAAACAGAATAGTTAACCCAGAAGAGGCCCCACAAATGTATGGTGAACTAATCTTTGACAAAGCTGGAAAGAGAATCCAATGGATAGAAGACAGTCTGTTTACAAGTGGTGCTGGGAGAACTGAACAGCAACATGATGAAGAATCAACTAGATGACTTTCTTACACCGTGAACAAAAATAAATGCAAAATGGATGAAAGACTTAAATGTAGACAGGAAACCATCAAAACACTAGAGGAGAAAAGAGGAAAAAAAAACCTTTGACCTCAACTGCAGCAATTTCTTCCTTGGCATGTCTCAAAAGCCAAGGGAACGAAAAGGAAAAATGAATTATCAGGACCTGGTCTAGATAAAAATCTTCTGCACTGCAAAGGAAACAATCAGCCAAATTAAAAGGCAACCAATGGAAGGAGTGAAGATATTTGCGAATGACATATTGGTAAAGGGTTAGTGTACAAAATGTATAAAGAACTTACCCAAGTCACACTGGAAAATGTAATACAGTGAAAAAATGGGCAGAAGACATGAATAGACACTTTTCCAAAGGAGACATCCAGATGGTCCACAGACACATGAAAAGATGCTCAACATCACTCATCATCAGGAAAATACAAATCAAAGCCACACTGAGACACCACCTCACACTAGTCAGTGTGGCTAAAATGAGCAACTCAGGAAACCACAGATGCTGCCGAGCATATGGAGAAAGACTAACCCTCTCTCACTGTTGGTGGGAAAGGAAACTGGTGCACCACTGTAAGCATGAAACCTACGGACATCACAATGACTCTAAACGCATATCTTTCCCTAATAACACTGAATTTCAATGGATTAAATGCTCCAACCAAACAACATAGCGTATCAGAATGGATAGAAAAAACAAAAACAAAAAACAAAACAAGACCCATGTCTTTGCTGTCTACAAGAGACTGATTTTAGACATGAGGACACCTTCAGATTGAAAGGGAGGGGATGGAGAACTATCTATCATGCTACTGGAGGTCAAAAGAAACCTGGAGTAGCCAACTTATATCATGCAAAGTAGAGTTTAAATTAAAGGCTGTAACAAGAGATGACGAAGAGATTTTATTTTAATTTCAGGGTCTCTCCATCAGGAAGTGCTCAACATTTTAAATGTCTACACACCAAATTCGGAGACACACACATATATAAAACAATTAATTAAAAACATACAGAAACTTGTTGATAAGAATGAGGTTATTGAAGGGACATTAAATTAACCACAGAAAAAAGGATGGAAAATCTCCAAAAGCATGGAGGTTAAAAAACATCCCACTAATGAATAAATGGGTCAACCAGGCAATTTGAGAAGAAATTAAAAGATATAAGGAAACAAATGGAAACGAAATACAACAATGCAAACCCTTCGGGATGCAGCAAGGGCAGTCCTGACAGGGAACAACAAAACAAAACAAAACAAAACAAAACAACAATAGCAATAACAACAAACATTGCTATCCAGGCCTATCTCAAGAAACAAGAAAAATCCCCAATACAAAATCTAACAGCACACCTAAAGGAACTGGCAGCAGAACAGCAAGGCACCTCAAACCGAGCAGAAGAAGAGAAATAATAAAGATCAGAGCAGAAATAAACAATATGGAGTCTAAAGGAAAACAGTAGAGCACATCAATGAAACCAAGAGTTGTGTTTTTGAGAATATACACAAAAGTGATAAACGTCTAGCCTAGCTTCTCAACAAGAAAAGAGAGGGGACCCATATAGGTAAAATCACGAATGAAAATGGAATTATTACAACGAATCCCTCAGAAATTCAAGCAATCATCAGGAAACACTATAAAATCTTCTATGGCAACAAACTGCACAACCTGGAAGAAATGGACAAATGCCTCCATACCCACACACTTGCAAAACTCAAACCGGAAGAAATAGAAAATGTGTACAGACCCATACTAGTGAGGAAATTGAATCAGTTATCAAAAATATCGCAATAAACAAGAGTCCTAGACCAGGTGGCTTCCCTGGCGAATTCTAGCAGACATTTAAAGCAGACATAATAGCTATCCTTCCCAAGCTGTTCCAAAAAATGGTAATGAAAGGAAAACTTCCAGACTCATTTTATGAAGCCAGCACTACTTTGATTCCCAAACCAGACAGAGACACAGAACAAAAGGAGAATTACAGGCCAATATCCCTGATGAATAGGGGTGCAAAAATTCTCAACAAGATACTAACAAATCACATTCAATAGCATATAGAGAGTATTATTCAACACGATCAAGCGGGATTCATTCCTGGCCTGCAGGGCTAGTGCAATATTCACAAATCAATCAATGTGCTACATCACATTAATAAAAGAAAAGATAAGAACCATAGTGCACTGTCAATAGATGCAGAAAAAGTATTTGAGAAAATACTGCTTCCTTACTTAATACAAACCCTCAAGAAAGTTAGGATAGAAGGAACATACCTTAAACATCATAAAAGCCATTTATGAGAAGCCCACAGTAAATATCGTCCTCAATGGGGAAAAAGTGAAACCATTCCCCCTGAGATCAGGAACAAGACAGAGATGTCCACTCTCACTCCGGTTGTTGAACATAGTGTTGGAAGTTTTAGCATCAGTAATCAGACAGTAAATGAAATTGAAGGTATCATCATTTGCAAAGATGAAGTCAAACTTCCACTTTTTGCAGATGACATGACACTATACATGGAATATCGGACAAACTCCGCCAAAAGTCCTCTAGCACTGATACAGGAATTTAGCAATGTTGCAGGGTACAAAATCAATGTACAGAAATTGGTTGCGTTTTATACACCAATAATGAAGCAACAGAAAGAGAAATAAAGAAACGGATCCAATTTACAATGCTCCAAGAGTCAAAAAATACCTAGGAATAAACCTAACCAAAGATGTAAAAGATCTGTATGCTGAAAATTACAGAAAGCTTGTGAAGGAAATTGAAGAAGATACAGAGAAAGCGAAAAACATCCCATGCTCGTGGATTGGAAGAATAAATATTGACGAAATGTCAATATGACCCAAGGCAGTCCTCACATTATATGCAGCCCCAATCACATCGCACCGGCATTCTTCTCCAAGCTGGAACAAGCAATCATAAAATGTGTATGGAAACACAAAAAACCCTGAATAGCCAAAGTAATACTGAAGAAGAAAACCAAAGTGAGAGGCACCACAATGCCAGACTTTAGCCACTACCACAAAGCTATAACCATCAAGACAGCATGGTATTTGCACAGAAACAAATACGTAGACTTAATGGCATAGAATAGAGATCCCAGAATTGGACCCACATACCTATGGCCAACTAACCTTTGAAAGAGCAGGAAAGAATATCCAATGGAAAAAAAAGACAGTCTCTTTAACAAATGGTGCTGAGAGAAGTGGACAGCAACATGCAGAAGAATGAAACTAGACCACTTTCTTACACCACTCTCAAAAATAAACTCACAATAGATGAAGGACATGAATGTGAGACAGGAAATCATCAAACACTTGAGGAGAAAGCAGGAAAAATCATCTCTGACCTCAGCATCAGCAAGTTCTTAGTAGACACATCTCCGAAGGCAAGGGAACTAAAAGCAAAAATGAACCATTGGACCTCATCGAAATAAAAATCTTCTCCACAATGAAGGAAACAATCAACAAAACTAAAAGGCAACTGACTGAATGGGAAAACATGTGTGCAAAAGTCATACTGGATAATTGGCTAGTATCCAAAACCTATCAAAAGAACTCACCAACTCCACACCCGGGAAACAAATAATCCAGTGAAGAAACGGTCAGAAGACTTGAACAGACACTGTTCTAAAAAAGACATCCAGATTGTCAAGAGACACATGAAAAGATGCTCAACAGCACTCCCCGTCAGGGAAATCCAAATCAAAACCGCACTGAGATACCACCTCATGCCAGTCAGAGTGCCTACAATGAGCAAATTAGAAGACTATAGATGCTGGTGAGGATGTGGAGAAACAGGAACCCTCTTGCACTGTTGGTGGGAATGCAACCTGGTGCAGCCTCTCTGGAAAACAGTGTGGAGGTTCCTCAAATCATTAAAAATAGACCTACCCGAAGACCCAGCAACAGCACTGCTAGGAATTTACCCAAGGGGTACAGGAGTGCTGACACATAGGGGCACATGTACCCCAATGTTTATAGCACTACTTTCAACAACAGCCAAACTATGGAAAAAGCCTAGCTGTCCATCAACTGACAAGTGGATAAAGAAGTTGTGGTTTATGTATATACAATGGAATACTACTTGGCCATGAGAAAGAATGAAATCTGGCCATTTGTGGCAACGTGGATGGAACTGGGGGGTATTATGCTACGTGAAATAAGGCAGGCAGAGAAAGACAGATACCATATGTTTTCATCCATGTGTGGATCCGGAGAAACTCAGCGGAAGACCATGGGGAAGGGGATGGGGGGAAAAAGTTATAGAGAGGGAGGGAGGCAAACCATAAGAGACTCTTCAATACTGATAACAGACTGAGGGTTGACCTGGGGTTGGGGAGAGGGGAAAGTGGGGGACGGGCATTGAGGAGGGCAACTGTTCGGATGAACACTGAGTGTTGCGTGGAAACCAATTTGAAAATAAATTACATTTAATAAAAAAAAATCCAGGGGTTGCTCTTACTGAATATGAGGATAGCTTTCCATTTTCAGCACTTTATGAGCGTGAGGTAGTAGTAGCTTAAGCTGCGTAGATGAAAGTTTTGTTTGTGTGTTTAAGAAAAGGAGCTGAATAAAGACAGAGGCCTCTCACATGTATCACATTGACCTTGGCAAGTTTCTCTTCTGATTGTTACCATGACTTATCACTCTTAGTGATTCACATAGTTTGGAGTCATCCTTTCATGGGGAAGTGGATTTCAGTTGATCATGGTAGGTGGTCCTTGTAGTATTTTGTGAATGAATTGTGTATGTGGTGATGATGGATGGACTATGCTGGTTGCTTTCAAAAGCACTTACACGGACGGTGTAACACATTTTCTACCCTTGGAATCCCATACGTTCTCTTACTACCTTGTGTATGCCTTACCTGAAATATTCATGAATTGGTAGGTAGTGAATAGGTTTTAGTGGCACTGAATGCCCTACTGGCCACTCACACAGAATTCGTTGACGCTTTGCTCTTAAGCACACAATGACTCGGTCTTCCCTAAGCTGCATGAAAGTGAGCATGGATACTAACTAGGCAAAGTGTTAACAATATGTTGTTTAGCTGGTCCCTTAAAAAATATTGCCATTTCTGGTTTAAAAAACAGGATGTTAAAAAAAAAAATCTTTGTTTTTGCCAAGTTTTGACAAAACCTTGCTGAAGTTTTGTTTTACAACTTATAAAATGTGAAGAAATAACTAATACAGTTGATTCATATATTAATAGGAAAATGAAAGTATTTTATATATCCTTTTGGGCAGACCGTGAAAAGGAACCTGACACGGTGGCCTTTCTGGTGAGGCATTCATTTACTGTCTTGTAAAATGAGTCTGTGCTTAGGTTGTACAGATTTTTGAAATAAATCCCACAGTCTTTATTCATTCTCATACCTTTATATCTCATATGGCACAAGTAAGGAGGAAGTTTGTGACCTTGCTATGCTTAAGTGCCTATATGTGGTGACTGGCACCTCAAGTAAGCTTTTGAATTCCTGATGTCATTTTTATCCCCCTTCTACTTGCCACCCAGCAACTTAATTTTCCTTACAGAACCAGTAATGTTATAATTGTGGAGAGCAAGCTTCATTGTTGTTTACTGTACTGACCATGGAGTTGGGCGGACACCTTAGAGAGATTCCCGACAGTCTGTGGGAAGTGTGTGTGTGTGTGTGTGTGTGTGTGTGTGTGTGTGTGTGTGTGTGTGTGTCTGTGTGTGTGCATGTGTGTGTGTGTGTGTGTATGTGTGTCAAAGAGAGAGAGAGAGTGAGAGAGAGAAAGAGAGAGAGAGAGAGAGAGAGAGAGAGAGAGATGGAGAGAGAGAAGTCCCAGTAAGGAAATGTGATATTTATTCGGATTGCCTCTTCAATACATTTTCAAAGGATTCAAATCACAGGGAATTTTTCTTAAAATGAAAAGTATGTACTGAGGTTAATCCTAATAACATTAATCAGAAAATAAGATCTAGAATTTGATGTCCATCAAATTATAAATAAATCCTTCTGAGGCAAAGGGGTCAACATGGTGGAGAAGGAGGGGGATCTGTACATCCCATGTCTCTCAAACAAAGTGCTGAGCCAAAGTATTTTGAATCCCAAAAGTCTGTGAGGAAAACACACTGAATACTCCTGAAGGAAATGAGACAACTTAAGAAATGACAGGTGGCTGATTTTGAACTGGGGTACATAAATTGGGCCAAGTAGGAATGGAGGGAAGAGATCCCCTTCTGCGGAGAGACAAAAGTAAGAGAAAGAGTGGCTCCAGAAGTGTAGGGCTGTATGTGGATAAGAGGAGAACCTCGGACTGGGACCAAGAGGGATCTTATCTCTAACTGTGGGGCTTTCTTGGGTCTGGGGCTAGGCTCCCTGTTTGCGCACCTGGGGAGGAGAGGAGCCAGCGCTGGTTTCAGGGGTAGATCAGGGGCACAGTCCACAGAAGGAGACAGTAGCCCCTCCCTGGAGGGCTGTGCAATAGAACAAAGCCTGCCTGCATCCACCACCCCCCGGATCAGTGGCTGGGTCTAGGGCGCAGTCTGCAGTAGGAGAAAGTGGCCCCCTCCCTGGGGGCGTCGCTGTGGGACAAAACAATGCCTGCCTGCATCCACCATGCCCAAGCTCAGCAGTGAGGTCAGCAGGGCAGTCCAAGGCAGGAAAAGGCAGGGGTCCCTGAAGCACAGCAGCACAAAGATAGCCAGGAAGACATTTGTAGCAGCACAGAGAGGCACTTCCCCAGTGCCAGAGCACACGGAACGGGTCTGCGAATCCTAGACAAGCGCTATGCCAAAGGAGTCAGCGGAGCAAGAAGGACCACCCTGCGTGTGCCCTGGGCACAATGAGGACAACTGGAACGGAGTGCACCAGGTCATGGAGAAGAGGCTGGGCATCACCACGTAAACTGCGAGATTGTGACCCAAGATGAGATCAAGAGTTGGACACCCAACCGAGTGACCCACCCTTTCTTACATTTATTTTATTTGTAGTGTCCAGAGTTTTAGTTATATTTAGTGGGAGGAAGAGGGAAATGTATGTTTACTCCACTTTCCCAGAACCAGAAGAGAAACCTCCTTCATCTTCATTTTTAAAGGAGAGTTTTGTTGGACAGAGAATTCTTAGTTGATGGTTTTTTCAGCACTTGAGATCTATCACTACACCATCTTCGGGCTTCCATTGTTTCTGATGAGAATTCAGCCATTAGTCACATTATTCTTGACATATATGTGATAAGGAGCTTCCTCTTTCTACTTTCAAAATAATATCTTTATTTTCCAATAGTGTAACTATGATATCTCTAGGTGTGTTCTTCTTTGTGTTCATCCAAATTGAAGTTATTTCAAGTTTTTGGATCTTTCAGATAATTTTCATCAAATCTGGTATTTAAACAATTTCTTCAGTAATATTTTGTCCCATTTTCTCCCTCCTCTCCATCTGGGACTCCTATTATACACGTGTTACATAATTATGTTGGAGCACCTGATATTGTCACACAGTGCTCTACTGATTTGTGTCCAATTTCCCCCCCCCCCCCCTCTATTCTTTGGCTTGGGACATTTCTCTTGATTTACCTTCAGGTTCACTGATTCCTTCTTCTATTTCTAACCTACTGAGTTAATCTAGTGAAATTTTATTTGAGTTATTGTGTTTTTCAATTCCATAAATTTCACTTTTTTAAAAATCACTTCCATTTGTCTATTGTGATTCTCGGTGGACTCACATCATGTTTCCTACTGTATCTTTGAATACATGTTCCTTTAGTTCCTTAAATATAGTAGCTGCTGGAAGTCTTTAAGTCCAAATACATTTTCCTTTAGTTCTTTAAATATAGTAGCTGCTTGAAGTCTTTGTTAAATCCAAAGGTGGGCCTAGTCAGTTTCTATTTAATCTTTTTCCTTAGTATGGGTTAAACGTTGTTAATGTACATGTTTCTTTTTTTATGGTGAAAAGTAAACACTTGTTTAGATTATCTGCTCATTTGCTCGTGTGCACACGCATGCATGCAGGCACACACACACACACAAACACACACACACACTGGTTGCTATCATGACTGGCAAGAGATAACATTCTCTCTATTCTTACTAATTAGCATTTCCATAACAAAATCCTAGAAACAATAACACACTCATACATGCTAATACAAGCATAGACTCCGTGTATAAAAGGGGCCACTAAAGAACAATTAAAGTTGCTTGAGGAGGAAAGAAGGGATTTGAGATACAGGATGAACACGTGTACCTTTTGAAACTCACATCCACAAACTACTTATTCATTTAAAAAACAAAAAACAAAAACAAAAACAAAAACAAATCTGTTTCACTGATACTCAGCAACAGCACTGTGCATTAAAACCTAAAAGCACCTTTTATTTTGTATTTGCTACCTTCTCAGCTAGAATCCTCAGGAGAAATTTTGGATGCCACCCCCACTCCCACCCCCGCCCTAATCCCTAAATCCAGCCGATCTGATCAGCTCTACCTCCAAAGCAGATCTCTAATTGTGGCAGCTATCATCTCCATGGTAACCACGCTGGTCCAAACCACCATTTCTCACCGGGACTACTATAATATCTGCTAAAGGGTCGTGCACCTTCCTAAATGCTACCTAGTCACAGCATGACGATATTGGTAGAATAGACAAAGACTATGCCTCTGCGGGGGGTGGGGGGATCTGGTGGGGGGATCTGGATCAAAAAAAAAGTACTTACTTTATGATCTCACTCATCAAGAACTCTAAAAAATAGAAACTAATATATTGTGACAGAAGGCAGATCAGTAATGGGTGGCAGAGAGGGGCAAGAGGAAAGGATGACCAAGGGACACAAGGAAACTTTTCAGTGATGGATATGGTCACTGTCTAGACTAGTGGTTTCATGGATATGTGTGTGTATATACTTTATGATCTGTGTGTATACTCATCCACACTGATGTATAAACTTATCAAATAGCACACTTTAGTTTCCTGCAAGTTATGCCAATTATACGACAATAAAACTTTTTAAAAATAAAAACAAACAGGATGATATTTTAAATAAAGTGCAACGTGTGGGATTTGTCTCAAATAAACCAGGGGAAGACGGGAGCAAGGACAAAACGGGTAGAAAGACAGATGAAACAAGATTAGACATGAGTTTTTGATAATTTTTAAAACTACATCCTAAGCACATGGGGGTATAATATACTATTTTCTTGACTTTTACATATTTGACATTTTCTATAATAAAAACAATTTTTCAGTTGAAGGGGAGCAAATCATAAACCAGGATAAACTAAAAGAACAAAAATACTATGCTGGCTCCAGAGTCCAGACTGCTAGTAGCCAAAGACATTCTTAGAAGATGAAGAGCAGGGGAATGTGGAGTTTAAAGGGACACATTTTATTCTCTACTCTATCACCTGAGAAACGTGCACGCTCCTTTGAGAGCTAAGCCATCCTTTCCCTGGTTGGCTCAAAGCTGGGCTCCCTTGCACACTTGACTTCTCATGGAGCCTTCAAGCTGTCAGACCACACAGGCTTCCACAGATATGCTTCCAACAGCCTGAAGTTTAGGATAAAAGAAAAACCATCTTGTCACCCATTTGAAGTATTTCATGCATGCTGAAGCAGCACCTGGTTAGATAGCCAAGTACTACAGCCACAGGCAACTCAAAACACACAAACAGAAGCAGCATTTTTATCTTCTTTTCCTCCAAGCCTCTGCTCATGCATCTCACAAAAGGAGTCCCAATCACATCAACCAATTTTTAAAGAAAGGAACTCTTTGCCAACATTTGCTTAGAGCACACTAACTCATCATCTCATTTGAGCCTCATGTTTAACCTTGGGAAGCAGCACATGTCTTTACCCCCCTTTTTAAGCATGCTAAATACTGAAACTCAGAGAGATGAAACAAATGGAGTGCCCAAGCTCACACAACTAGCCTGTGGCAGGGCCAGGAGTCGAGGTCCGTCCCACCTCTGTGCCTGTCTAGCGTGACTACCTCACAAGCTCAGCAGAAACTCTCATCAAGATGCCTATGTGAAGTCATATCCCAATTAACCCACTTTTTTCTACCCAATCTCAAACACGTCAAAGGATTTTAAGAGTAGGCACATGAAACCATTACTGCAAATAAAGCTTTTTCAGTTATGTATAATTTCTTTATCCCCTAGCACAAGGATGTAAGAAGAAGGGACAGCAATTGACTTTAGACATTACATGAGGGGAGGAAAAGGAAGGTATTGCACAAAGAATGATCAAAGAAAGAAAACTAGGGATCAGACTGGAAAGAACAGCACATTAAACACAAAACCCAAATTAACAACCCCCATGGTATTTTCTCTGTAACACCAGCATGTCCTGGGTGGTGATTACCCTGTTAGTGAAATGAAAGAAAACGGCCATTTTTTTCAAGCTACTGGTTTCACCATGCTAGGTTAAACTGGAAGAGAATTTTTCAAAACTGTATTAAATTTGCTCACACTGTGGTGATTCTCCATTTTCCAACAAAACATGTCACTTTCAGAGTTCAAGGTCTACAGTAACAATCCTTGCCTCTGGGGTAATGCATGAAACTGGATAGTTAAAACGTGTATTCTGGTTGTCACAGCTAATAATAGCAACTAGAACTTACTGAGCACATATTATGAGCAGGTGTTGTTTTTAATGCTTTTAATCTTCAAAATGGATCTTCTGACACAGGTTCGCTTATTGTTAGGGCAACAATATAATATATTGTCCAAATAAAGATACTTTGGGGAATCAAAGCAGAAAGCCATTAACAATTGTGCCAGGCACGACCACAATCCAGGAACATTAGGACATAGAATCACTAGCCTCATTTTGCAAATGGAGACTTAAGGAACAGAAAGGTTAAATAGCCTACCCAAGGTCACACATCTAGTCAGCCAGGGTTCAAGCCCAGGTCATCCGGCTCCAGGCTCATATTCAGCCATTCTGCCATGTGCCCCCTCTGAGCTGATATACTACCTTAAAAAAAAAATACATCACCCCACTGTTCCCTTTGAAGCACACAAACCTCTCTGTATTTCAGAATACATTTGCTACAAGAAAATGGCTAAAACCCAAGGAGAACTATGACTCAAGAGTTCATATGTTTAAAAAATAAAGACAGGGCGCCTGAGTGGCTCAGTCAGTTACTATCGGACACTTGATTTCAGCTCAGGTCATGATCTCATGGTTAGTGACATAGAGCCCTGCGACAGGCTCTGCACTGCAAGGTTCTCTCTCTTCCTCTCTCTCTCTCTCTCTCTCTCTCTCTCTCTCTCTCTCTCTCTCTGTCTCTCCTCTCTCTCTCTCTCTCTCTCTCTCTGTCTCTCTGTCTCTCCTCTCTCTCTCTCTCTCTCTCTCTCTCCCCCCTTCCCCTGCTTGCATTCTTTCTCTCTGTCTCTGTCTCACACAGAATAAATAAAAACTTTAAACACACACACACACACACACACACACACACACACACACACACACACACATACATACACACATACATACATTTGCTATTGGATATGCAACTGAAACATGTCCCTTGTTACACATGTTTTTCTTAATTACTTTTCTCCACATACAGTATCCCCTCATTTCATTCAGGAATAAATCCACAGCTAAAGTAGCAACAGCTACCATTCAGACATGCATATTTAGATTGATACCACAGATACATTCAGTGGTTTCACTGGCTCAAACCACACTGGGCTTTGGGGCCTTCACCTTATACCATAGAAGCAAAGTCTCACCTTCCCTTGAGTAGTACTGGATGGTTTTCAAAAACTTCCAAGAAAAAATGATGTCCCAGAAATGAGTTTGGAAACTAGAGAATTCAACATTTTACTTTCATTACTAAAAAAAAAAAAAAAAAAAAGAAAACTACAGGCATCATAAAACTTCAGAGAGCCACAATGCCAGGTAGGTAGAAAGTGTTTTTGTGAATATACAAGACTGCTTGCAGATGTGCTTTTTGAGGCAACACAATACTGGCGTGTTTCACATCATCCCCTTTCTCAAATACCTCAGTGATACCACTGTCCTTTTACACTTACAGCTCTTCCTGCATCTTCCCTCAGATGACTGCACGTTTGCTTCAATGCTCCATTTAGTGTGTCTGTCAGACAGCAATTCACCAGCCAGGCTAAGATCATGCCCTTCCACCAGCCAGCATCACTCTCCCTCCTCTTACCCCATCTATCCCTTTCTTCGTAGCCAGGGTAGAAGAACAAATAAAAATAAAATAAATAAAAATAAAAATAAAAAAATAAAAATAAAAATAAAAATAGTGTTGAAAGGGAAAAAAATACCCATTGAAAATTCTATATCCAGCAAAAGTGTATTTCAAACTGAAGAAAAAAGACTTTTTGGGGTGCCTGTGTGGCTCAGTCGGTTGAGCATCCGAACTTCGTTTCTGCTCAAGTCATGATCTCAGGTTTAATGAGATTGAGCCCCACATAGGGCTCTCTGCTATCAAAATGGAGTCTGCTTGGAATTCTCTCTCTCTCCACCCCCCTCTCTCTCTGCCCCTTTCTCCCTCAACATAAATGTATAAACATTAAAAAAGATGTTAGGCATGGAGTGCGTTACTCTTCCCAAAAGCATCTGAAGTTTACAATCCCTCACCTTTGGAAACAACAAGAACAACAACAAGAAAAACAACAACAACCCAAAAACAAGTAATATGTTGTGAAACAAAAAAGGAAGGACTTTATCACTAGTAGATCTGCCTTGCAAGAAAAAAAAAATTTCCTTGGAGGATACCTCAGTGGTTAAATACCTGACTTTAGCTCAGGTCATGATCTCATCATTCATGAGTTCAAGTCCCACAGTTTGTGAGTTCAAGTGCCACATCAAGTGAGCTCCAGCCCCACTGCAAGTGAGCATGAGCCATGCTTTGCGTGAGATCCCATTATCTCTCCCTCTCTCTCTGCCTGTCGTGGGATTCTCTCTCTGCCCCTTGCTCATTTGTGCCCCCTGTCTCTCTCAAGAGAAAGGTCTTTAGAAAAAGGAATATGGATATAGGTTATAGATAAGGAATTCAGATCTATGTTTAAAAAAGAAGAGGATTAGAGTAGGAATAAGGGAAGGTAAGATAAAATATTTTATTTTTCTCATTCCCAACTTATCTGATAGATAACAATTTGTTTAAAGTGATAACAGCAGCAATATACTCGGTTGATCATAGCACATGGATAAGGAGGTAGATGACCTCAATATTAGAAGGCATGGGATGGAGGAATTGAGAGAGTTTTATGAGGTAGCTGCACTACCTGTGAAGTGGTACAGTGTGATTTGAAAGAGGAATTTGACTAGTTATAAATGAGTAATGCAAATGCAAATAAAGGGGATACCACTCCAACTGTTTAAAATAAAAAAGTATAATGAATATGCTAAGAGAAAGAAGAAAATGGAATATACCCACTGCTGCATTAACATCCAGAAGGCAGAAAAAGGTGAAGATAGAAAGGAAGCAAAGTATAAATGCAGTGAATAGAAAACAGTTACAAACATGGTAGATATTATTCCAACTATATCAATACTCACATCAAATGTGAATAGTCTAAATATACCAATTAAAGCTCAGAGATTGTCACAGGAGATCCAAAAACAAGATGCAACTCTATATTGTCTATAAGAACTTCACATGAGATATAAAGGTACAGATAGATTAAAAGTAAAAGGATGAAGAAAGATTTGTCATGCTAATGCTTATCAAAAGAGAGTTGGAGTAATTGCATTAATTCCAGAGAAAGCAAACTTCCAAACAAGGAAACTCTAGAGAGATAAAGAGTGTCATTATATAAAGAGATTATCTAGAGAGATAAAAGGGTCAGTTCTGTAAGAAAACATAACAATCCCTAATTTTCTATGTCTCACAACAGAGAATGAAAATACATGGTGGAAAAACTTTTCACATTTCAAGGAGAAAGGGAAAAATTCATTATTATAGTGGAGACTTCAACACCTTTCTGTCAGTGACTGACAGGTCTAGAAGGATATAGGTAAGGCTACAGCTGGACTAAGCAGTAGCAGTAATCACCTAGATCTAACTGATACGTATGGAATATTTTATCCAACAGTAGTTGAATAAACATGTTTCTCAAGTTCACACAGAACATGCACCAAGTCAGAACATGTTCTGGGCCATAAAACACATCCTACCAAATTTCAAAGACTAGAAGCCATACAAAGTATGCTGTCAGGCCACACTGGAATTGAACTGGATGGAAAGCAATAATAAAAAGATAACAGAAAAAATCCCCAAATGTTTAGAGATTTAAGAACATACTTCTAAATAACACATCAAAGAAGAAATCTTGAGAGAAATTTCAAAGTAGTTTGGACTCAATGAAAATTAAATACAACCTACCAAAATGTGCAGGGTGGGGTGAGGGGGGCACTGAAGACATGGCTTCCAGTAAAATGAACAGCACTGAGTGCATTTATTAGAAAAGTAGAAAGATCTTCGGGCATCTGGGTGCTCAGTCGTTTTAGCATGCAACTCTTAGTTTCCGCTCAGGTCATGCTATCATGGTCATGAGATCAATCCCCTGTATTGGGTTCCTGCTTGGGATTCTCTCTCTCCCTCTCTCTGCCATGCCGCTGCTCAGGTACATGCTTTCTCTCTCTCTCTCTCAAAGTAAGTAAATAAATGTAACAAAATCGAAAAGGAGAAAGACCTTAAATTAGTAGCCTAAACTTCCACCTTAGGAAAATAGGGGAGGAGGTACAGTTGAAGGCTGCGTAGAAGAAAAGAAATAATAATAATTAAAAAAATAATAATTAGAACAGATATCAATAAAATAAAAGATAGTAAAATACTGGAGATAATCAATAGAGAAATCAAAAGATGGTTCTTTGAAAATATCAATAAAGGCAATGAACCCCTAACTAGGTTATCCAAGGAAAAAAGTAGGCACAAATGGCTAATATCAAAAATGAAAGAGACATAACCGCTACCAATTCCATGAACATCAAGAGGATAATGGAAAATATTATGAATGACTCTATGCCCCCAAATTTCATAACTTATATGAAACAGATCAATTATTTAAAAGATGCACACGATGGGGCACATGGGTGGCTCAGTCAGTAAATGTTTGACTTCAGCTCAGGTCATAATCTCCTGGCCCATGAGCTTGAGCCCTGTGTCAGGCTCTGTGCTAACATCTCAGAGCCTGGGGCCTGCTTCAGATTCTGCGTCTCCCTCTCTCTCTGCCCCTTCCCACCTCCCACTCTACAGATCTCTCTCAGAAATAAATGAAAACGTTTTAGAAAAATATAGAAAACAAATAAAAGACACACACTCCTAAAACCCACATAAGGAAACATAGATTATCTGGATAGGCCTATATATATTAAGTAAATAGAGTCAAGGACGAATAACCTTCCCAAAAGAAAGCATCAGGCCCACATGGTTTCACTGAAGAATTCTAGCAAACATTTACAGGAAAAAATGATGCTAATGTCTTATAATCTCTTCCTGAAAATAAAAACAGAGGGAAAACTTCCTCATTCTAGGAGGCCAGCATTGACAAAACAAGGTAAAGTCATTATAAGAAATTAAAACTGGAGACCAGTGTCTTGCATTTTCATAGACACAAAATACCCAATACATGTTAGCAAATCAAATCCAACAATGTGTAAAAAGAATTATACATCCATAACCAAGAGGGATTTAGTACCAGTATGGAGACTGGTTCAATATTAAAAAATCAATTAGTTTAACCCCTCACAACAATAGGCTAAAGAAGAAAGACAGGACAATGATCAGATGGTCTTAAAAACAGATGCAGACAAGGCAATTGTTACCTCCATTCAAAATAAATAAAACATTCTCTCCGCAAACTATGAGTCCAGGGAGACTTCATCAACTTGATAAAGGACTTTTATAAAACAAACAAAAACAAATCCCCACCAAAAAAGCCTACAACTAGCATCACAAAAGTTTCACCATTTCATGGGGTGCCTGGGTGGCTCAGTCGGTTGAGTGTCCGACTTCAGCTCAGGTCATGGTCTCACAGTTCATGGGTTTGAGCCCTGCATCAGGCTCTGTGCTGACCACTTGCTCAGAGCCTGGAGCCTGCTTCGTATTCTGTCTCCTTCTCTCTCTGCCTCTCCCCCACTCACACTTTTTCTCACTGTTTCTCAAAAATAAATAAATGTAGACACAAAAATTAAAAAAAAAAATGTTTCACCATTTCAGTGGGGAAGAATTGGATGCTTTCTGAAATGCTACTGTAGCTGATTACGAAGAGGCCAGGTAGGTGAAGACACCTGTAGTAATAATGGACATAATTATATAATTCTATAAGAACACACCCAGAACAGGCCTGTTCTGTTGAATTGTTCCTGATTCTGCTACAACACTAACTGTTGATCAGTTAATACTTTGTGATTCCATCTTTAGAGGAACTAAGTATTGACAAACAAACATCTCATAACACTGAATGTATATTTATATTGTCAGAGGGACGTCATACACCAACTTAGAGCTACTCAGAGTAAATAGAGAATTACATGGAGCCAAAGTATTCCCTGCAAATGATATTTTTGTTTTTATATTATATTCTGTTGATTTTTTCCAGTTTTTTTTATATTGTTCCTTTTTTTTTTTTTCAAATCCCGATGATTCTACAAATATTAAAGTTTTAGTCATTTGTTTAGAGGTGAATTTTAAAATCATCGGTATCTAGCTAAAACTGGCTGGCTGAAGAGAGTTTCCAGTTTCCATGAATGCAAATTAATAGATTCAATTAAGGGAACAAGCTTGAAAGCCAGATGTTGCTGTACCCCAAGGATAGGCCCCAGCTAGTTGAGAATCAGTGAGAATATATTACCTTTAGATAGCTCACAAACAGGAGCTTCTTAAATTTGGCTTTAGTATACACTCCACATAATAAATAAATGACAAGGAAAGTAAAACAGAACCACAGCAATGACTGCAATCTGTACAGTAGAAAAGACCCTCCAGGAGATAATACATGTGTGTACAAGTTGTACATTTTACAGATTTGAGGGTTACCATTCGCACTATAGTTCATATAAATCATGCCTCCTAGAACTGGGCAGTATACAGCTTGTGCAACCAATAGCAACAAACTGAAAACATTCTGATGCTGGTATAGAATAGCAAATATATGAACAAGGAATACAAATTACATCTGAAGTTATAAGGTGTATAAATTGGATTCATATAAAAGAAAAAAAATCTCTAAATTGCCCTTCATTAGTACTAAAACTTTTGCTTGGTAAAAGACTCTGTGAAAAGAACAAAAAGACAATCTATGGACTTGGAGAAAATATTCCCAAATCATATATCCAGCAAAGGTCTTGTGTCCAGAATATCATATATTGAAGTGCGCAAAACGATGCTCCACAACACTAGGCTTCAGGGAAACACATTAAAACTGCCCTGAGATACTGCTATACACATATTGAAACCGTTTTTTTCAATCTTTACTTATTTTTGAGGGATAAATGAGACAGAGTGTGAGCAGGGAGGGACAGAGAGAGAGGAGATACAGAATCCAAAGCAGGCTCCAGGTTCCGAGTTGTCAGCATAGAGCCAAACATGGGGCTTGAACTCACAAACCGTGAGATCATGACCCGAGCTGAAGTCAGCTACTCAATCTACTGAGCCAACTAGGAGCCCATGAAATATATCTATTTTTAAAGACAATACCTAATACTTGCATGTGACCCATAAATCTGACTCCTAGACATTTGCTCTAGAGAAGTGAAAACTTATGTTTATAAAACAAAAACAAAAACAAAAAAAACATGCACACAAATGTTTACAGCAACTCTAATCATAACTGACAAAAATGGAAAAACACAAATTTCCTCCAGGAAATGAATGGTTAAACAAAAGCTGGTATATCCGTACAGGGAAACAATAAGAAACAGATGTATTGTAAAGGCATGATGTTGAATGAAAGAAACCAGTCTCATATAGTTACCTACAATAAGGATCCATTTATATGATATTAAAGTTGGAGATAGATGGTTGCCAGGCCTCAGGGGTGGGGTGACAGTGATTCAACATGAGGGAATTCTGGGAGCTGATGGAATTGTTCTCTTTGTGTCTAATTTTTTTTGGGGGAGGAGACAGAGAGTGAGAGTGGGGGAGGCACAGAAAGAGAGGTAGAGAGGGATAATCGCAAGTAGGCTCCGGGAAGTTCGTGAGCAGGGGCTCAAACTCAAGAACAGTGAGATCATGACCTTAGCCGAAATCAAGAGTGGGATGCTTACGTGACTAAGCCACCTATGTGCCC